>NC_053410.1:4242693-4360193 GCF_016859285.1 Xiphias gladius | reverse complement strand
ACGTAGTTGAAAACTGTTGTGGAAACTCTGAAAACAGCTATTTTTCAATGGAAGGTAGCTAAAGCCCTCTTGAAAAGTAGCTACAGGACGCCAGATGACGTAATATGTCAATTAGCATATTCATGATGTAACCGTGTCGTATTTACATTCTGCCTAGTGTCAGCTGGTTTCAGCCCTTTATCTGTTTTCCTCTGTCCTACTGTCTGTTCTCACATATACAGTAACTTAATACAGCCGAATTCCCAATAAACCTGTTCTCACTTACATGTTGTTTCTCTTTCTGTTGTCAGACAACGAAACAAGTATGAAATAGTGACTGAAACGCAGCCCATTAAGACGACACGTTAACCTGCAGTGACTTCCGAGCCATTTCCAAGCTGCTGCTCTGTGATATCGTCTGAAAAAAATCACCAGACACAGAACTTAAAGACAATGGTTGTGCTGTGATTTCGGCTGTATTTACGTGTAAAATAATCACTAGGAGAGAAAGTTATAAGCTCATTCATGTCTATGCAGCTGCCATGTGGTCAATTGAATGAGACACAGAGAGAGGTGTGCCTGCTGAGGGAAAGCCAGGCCTCACACTCACAGGGCAATACTTGCGACTCTCTCCTACAGAAAGTACCTAAGGTTTTTCCAGAAAGTCACTAGATTTGTTGCTGATGCTTTTTAGAAAAGCAAGTCGCTAAAGGGGTCTGAAAAGTCGGTATATCCAGCGACAAAGGGGTTAAGTTGGCAACATGGCTTGTCAATGCCCCCCGTGAAGATGTAATAGAAACTGTTCGTGCCAATTCATTTTGAAAGACCAACAGCCAATGGGGAAACTCTCTAACACTAGGCCAACCGACCAATGGTGTAACTTCATCACTCAGTCAGTCACAGACATTCGCATTTATAGGGCTGGCCTCGCTGTTGCGGTCCAGAACAAAAATGAAGAGGAAATGAGTATGTCAGAGCTAAGCAAGAGAGACACAGAAACTCATGATAGAATATAAATATAGGAAGTTAACTGAGAGGAAATAGTAGAAATGAATTACAAGTAAGAGGTTGGTGATGTGGAAGGAAGGCAGAGACTCAAGCTTGGTAAAAATGGATGGATGTACTGTTGAAGGAGGGTGAAATGGAACAGCACATTAGTGAAAATGAGAGGGATAAAGAAGGCATGGTGAGGGTATAAGAGAAATTGAAAGAAATGAGGATCATATGAGACATTTCCCAACCTCTCAACCATGAGATTGAGGCAGTGCCGTCTGCAGGTTCAGAGGCAGCAGCAGATGCACTTTGCAGAGAAGCAGAGCATGTGGTTGTTCAGGTAGAACACAGTGAAGATTAACTGATCCATGACGCACACTAGCAACAACGAAACACTGACACACACTGGGCCTCAATCCAAGTGTTTTTGTTCAAAATATGATGTATGGAATTCAAAGGTCAATTAAAGCTCGGATTTGGCCAAAAGACTTCTTATTATTGTTTGTAGGATAATCGCTTTTTGCTGATGAAGAAATGATGTGGTAACTTGCAACAGTAAAGCATATTTGGCACGGTGTATCCAATCAAAAATGCAGTCAAGTTTAGCGATGTATTTTAATGGGTTTCGGGTCATCCTGAAATGTAGGTCGTCATAAGACTTTGACTGTGCAGTTAAGGGTTAACACATAAGAAAACTACTAAGTCAACTTTTTCATTACACATTATCTGTTATTTAAAAAAAGCAAGGGATTCGCAGTCTTGATGGAGGGGCAATGACATCACTTGTCTCCAGACAGCTTGAAACATGGCCTGTAAGAGTAAAGGTGTGTTTAGACTGAAAGTAAAGCTAATTTTAGAGGCCGTGCAATAATATTACGAATCGATGCTGAGACACGTGGTTGCAAATTGAGGCAAAGAGGCATCTGCAAAAGTTCAAAAAAATACACACTTGTGTACAACTCTACTTTATGAACACAGAGACAACAACAAAAGTAGACCGTACATGAAGGATGCTGTAAATAACTGCCTTGCTGTTTATAATGTTTTAAAATGGGTAAAATGTCTTTGCTGTGTTGTATCTGCACTACACTTTGCAGAGAAATGACACCCAGACGCTGGGTGTTTAAAGAGGCAAAAATAAAGGCTTTGCATTACCATTATCAACATAGATTGAAATCCAAAGCATTTATTGATCCAAAATGTTTAATTATCTATCTATATATATATATATTTATTTTAGGGAAGGAAGGAAGGATGTAGTGAAAAATGGTGAAAATCTGGTCGCTTTCTTTACGAAGGAAGGATGTGCACAAAGGTTCGATGTAAATCGAGAGATAAGGTGCAGATGGAGGAAGATTTAAGGAAACTGGCAGCCACTCAGTCAGTTGTAGTGACAGATTGAACCTCTGCTCAATACTGCATTACCGCCCTGAATTATCGCTCCTTCTATCTTTTCTGTCCCTATCTCTTCATCTGTCAGTGTAAATCCCTTTCATTTTTCTCATTTCTTTCTGGCTTCTCTTTCTCATCGCCTTATGTCCGTCTCTTGAAATCCTCTGTTCTCGTTTTGCTTTTCCATTAAGTTTATGCAGTTTGAATTCTCTTCCTGCCGTTCTTTCACTCCTCCATTTCTCCCTCTTTTCGACCTTCCTGCTCCATTTGGCTGAATCAACAGAAATCCTACCTTTCTCTTACTGCTTGCCCCTTTTGCCTGCCTTTCTCTTTTTCATTAACTTTCTCCCTTTCCACTGAATCCTACTTCTTTTCCCGTTCTTTATCCCCTCTTCTCTTTTTCCATTCTTTATTATATCTCACTGTCTTACAAAATTAATTGAAGTAATTAAAAAATGGGAATCAATATTTTTAATTTAGGTTTTTGCACTCTGGCTATTTTCCCAGCGGTTTGTACGGATCAAACTGAAAATTGCTGCGTTTGTCAAATGTGTCACATTAATTTCATCCGTCAGTATTTATATCTGTCAGTTTGAATATGTATGATCCAATGCTAATCAGCTGTTGCCTCATGGAAGCACTGTACTTTTGTCACATGATGACAAAAGTTATGACATGATGACCTGTCGTTATGTTTGTATACGCCGTGCAAGCTTGAGGGAGGTGGTGAGAGTGGATGGTGGACGTACAAAGCACAGGACTATGAGACCAGAGCTCGTGGTTTTCATCCCAGCGACTGTCATCCCCTAAAAAGCAACCGTACAGGTCGTCTGTACAAGCACCTTATCATGACCCAGTTACGTTCTATCCCTAGGCGACCTCTCGTGGCTGTAGTAATTATGACAGGAACATAGGAGGAAGTCAGGTGATGTTGTGGAAAGAGCATCTCCGTTCGGAGGAGGGATGGGTCGACTAAATACAGTTCTTGGACCTGGGAGGTCGCGGTTTGTTTCCCGTTTGAATCCAATTGTCATTGTTTCCTTCAACTGGGACCATTCCACAACATTAACAGCGTGGTTATTACTGTAGCCACGACGATGAAGGTCCTCTAACCTTAACAGTGCTTAGTATAACCCTCACCATGATCTTTCCCTAAACCTAACCAAGTTGTTTTTGTGCCTAAACTTAACCAAACCACAACAGGTCCATTAAACTAACTGCAAGTTTAGTTTATTATTATCACCAGGACGACAAAGGTCCAGTGTGTCTTCCACCGTAGGGGCGCTATTACGGGACACGCTCCTATGGATCATATGGAAGGCTAGATGAGAAAGGACCCATGCGGTTGTTCAGGTTGGATGACTTGTTGCACCCTGAGGGCCATGCGTGGTTGTGTCCAGGCATCAAAAACACTGTAGTTAAGGTTAGAGGAAGATCGCGGTTTCAGTTAAACCTTAATAAACACATTTTGTTTCTAGACAACAGCCTTTTCCGAAACTCAACCAAGTGCCTTGAGTGCAGAAACATAACCATAAAAACTGTAATTGTGCTTCAGTTGCTAAATCTGTAAAATCCGTGGTGGACCTGCCCCTTTAAAACATTTCATGATTATGTTTTGTTTTTTTAAAAACTAAGTTTGAGCAGCATAAAGATTTTCCAAAAACACATTTGCCGGTGCATCATAACATCCGAGGGATGACTGGTCTTCATTGCTCTTTATGTGGTTGCGGGACAAGAGTAACACTATTACCTACCATAACCATCTTCCATCATACACAGATGTGATGTAGATAGATTATGCTGCAATTGATGGGTATTGCACCATCGATTTACAGAAAACGCATCTGTGGTGAAAAAAACAACACGGTTATGACTCAAAAGTGGTTCGGACTTTGAATATGCCCTCTGTCAGCACACAGTGTGTGTCTGTGTGTGTGGTGTGTTACAGCCGGCAGTGTTGTCAATAGACCAGAGTCCCTCACCTCTACATGACCACAATACGTTAACATTAAGGCTGCAGCAACTTGCTGCTGAACTCTCTGGAACGTACACACACAACCACACACACACACACACACACACCACCACCGCCGCCACCATTATGTCCACTCCATTCCACTGAAAACTCATCCTTTAATCTTAACTCCTGTGTTTGTGATAATGCTTAACTTTGGTGACAATAGGCATAATTATCGGTGTATCATATTTTTATTTGATTAGCTTAATCACCCCGAATGTTTAAAATTTCCACAAATAACAACTAATGAAAGTTGCTTTGATTTATTACTGATCAAAGTTATTGTGATTTGCATGTTACCAAGTTTCCTTTGTCTTTTGATTCATTAAAAGAATTATGTTTTTGGAGATTCAATCTTTTCGGATTTCCACTCTCATATGCCTCATATGATACTTAGAGAGATACATAAAATAATTTCCCTCCATAATTACCACCTTTGGTTCTTCTTCATTACGTTGCAAAGCTCCATTTACTCAGATGATTGAATTTCAGATACAGATAGCATCTGAAACTGCAGTTTTCTGTGTGTGTTTGGGGGTCATTTTGTCCCTCAGCTGATCTTCTCTTTTCATTCGACAGATGTATAATGTGTGTGTGTGTTGGACACGATCTGTGAGTTTGAATGAGCCTGGTAACTACTTTATCTCATCACTCTGAATATCATTTTTGAATACAACTTTTGAAGTGTTAAGTAATCAAGTGTTAAGTAATCTCTGTAAGCCTGCATAGGTAGTAAAATTGGGCATTAGGTGAGTGTTATAGCCAGAGATTCTTCCAATACCATGAGCGCATTTATTTTAGTTCTGGTTTTATGGTTTTGGCTTGTTTTGTGCCTATTTTCTTGGTGTTACACTGTGTAGTGCTGCCGTCTCTGCCGAAGCTGGTGAGGTAGTTGAAGAAACGTGTCTCTTTCCAGCGGCTTGCGTCGAGATGAGTGATGAAAAACAATATTCTTCTGAAAAATATTCCCTCCCATTTTAGTCTTGCGACCAGGGTGGTGCGGAGCGCTGTGTAAGAAGTTTCAAAGTCTCTCACTCTCCCATGGTATCCCATAATGATAAAAATGGTCCATCATGGGAGTCTGGCGATCAGTCAGAATGACTGCGTGTTGAAATTGCAGTGACCCTCCCATCTCTCAGGGGACAAGTGGACCCAAACTATGCCGGGAAACGGTCCCTCACAGCATAACAGAGCCACCAGACCCCTCACTGTAGGGATCAAGCATTCAGGCCTGCACTGTTCTCTTGGTGTACGCCACGCACGCACTCGGCCACTCATTGACAATACGATAAAAGGATGACTCATTCGTCCATGGCACTTTTACTACATCTCTGTAGACCAGTGTACCAAATATCATCCCGGCCGGAGTATAGGGCAATATTTTTTCTGGAAATTAGGTTTGTTACTTTCAGCTGGGGGTCATCTGATATTCGAGAACTAAACAATTACACGTTCTCAACATCGGAGATCCATTTTTGATTGGAGAGAGTAACATTGAAACACAGTCTTCACTGGAGAGAGTTGAATTATGGGTTGTTTATCGCCTTAATGTTGTTAGGCTAGCGAGTGTTTTCAGTCTGTTTATGGTGGAGTCTAGTGGAGGCTCGTGTAACGTGTTTTTCTGCCAGAGAGGAAATAAATTCATGGCGACTGAAAACGAGTTTGTGTCGTCTCCCGGCGTCTTTACTGCAGAAATGAACCAGGCAGAAAATCTGTCAAAAAGCCTAGAAATGCGTCTGTCGTGGATGATGAGACAGTCTCAAAAATGCTGTCAGAGAAAAGGATTCTGACCATTGACAGGAAGGAGACAGGAGGGAGCGTGACTACGCGACTGATATACAAGCGCGTTTTATGTATTGCCGTAAACCGTGTTTCACTTATACGAAAGAAAAGGCTTCACGATAAGGACGCTCTGCACCTTAGATTAATGGCAGCTCACGGTAACTTTCCCAACAGGACGAGTGTAAAAGTTTTTCATATCCTCACAAAAAGTCGTTTTCTCAAGATCAGATGTTGGAAAAAGGAAGGTTGTTTTTCGTAATGAAATACTTATTATTTCCTCTTAATCCAAAATTGAGGTCAGCCCGGCCTGCTCAGCCCATTTATGGGATGTTAACGGTTTAATTGTATTATGTATTACACCTGTGCGGAAGTATTTGCTTTCATTATGTTTCTCCTCTCATTTGTTCATTCAGGTTTTTCCTTTAATTTCCCACCAACTTTAGCTGCCGACCTGGAACATTACAATACAAGCAATGTATTTTTTTTCCTTAAAGCTCAGATCATTCATGTTTTTATATAAAATATAAAAATATAAAATATGAAAATAGTAAATTAAATTAATTGGTTAGAGGAGCTTTCCATATACCCCGGTACTGACAGATAGTGATCAGGTTAACATAATCAGAGACGATAATGTCTATGGAACTAACTTGACTTTTTCAATCACTCCCGTTGTTATCATTACTTCTTGTGTTTTTTTGTCCCATTTTTCACATTTTCTCCTGTGTTTACCACATTGTTTCTGTATTTCTTTCTCCACTCTACCTCTATGTTGTATCATAAAAAAACCTAAACAAAAATTCTTAGAAAGAGGCAATGCTAAACTGATGTGTAGTTTTCCTTTGTGTATCTACCCTCGTGCAAAGTCATCAAATGCAAAAGGCAAATGTTAGTGAATATGTGCTGAATAACACATCGATTTTTAGCATGAATCAGGCTGTGGCCTCTCATTTTCTTATCAGGAAGTAGAGTGATATGAGCTGTAAGCATCCAATGTGAATGCAGTTTGTCACGGTATTTGTCGTAAATTAATTTTGACCCCATTCTTTTATGATGGCAGATTTAGTATAATGAGCCACCTGGTGCTTTAAACGAAAGGCTTGCTGGCAGCCTTTGAATTGGCTGGGTGGCTGTCAGGCGGGATTTCACCCATGAAGAATTGGATAGTAATCCTTTGTTTCATTCATGTTTATAATAAGAGAGAACCAATGACGGAAGTGGATGTAGTATTAACAACAGCATCACAGACAATCACTGAATGTGCAGGGTTCAGGTACAGATGGAGGTTTTTGTTGTTTTTTTGTCTCCTTTTTTTATTAAGAGTTATTATTAAGAACTGGTTCCATAATCCACCAGGTCAGAGATGTATTTGGTAGATTCCCTGATGATGATTAGACTGTAGGATGATAGTTTTACATTTAAGGCACAGATTTGTAATAATTTCTTATCCTTATCTGACCGCGGATCCTGCAAACATATCTGACGGGATTTAACCTTTGAAATATCTGGCAGTCACCCCGTGTTACAGTGATGATTGATATTAAATAAGTTAGGCAATCTCAGGATGTACGTTTCCCTGTGACCTGAGTATTAATCTGCGAGACAATAACATAAATCAGGGCTCAGCCTACAAATAATCCTGGCATCGCTGATTAGAAGACAGTCGAGACTGAGAGTTATGTATAATGGAAGACCGACATCTGAAACTATCGATGTTTCCGCAGGTAGGAGCATCACTGTAAAGCTGCAGCCTTCGGCCCCAGTGAGAGCAAACTCATTGGGTCTTAAAGACTTAACAGTCTAGCAGTAAAAAAAAGAAAAGCTCAACTACATTTGTGAGTCCAGCATTCACTGTCTGTAGAGGTCACTCGCCGCCTTTTAGGAGGCAGCAGATTTGTGCCTCTCCCTTAAAAGCTAGCTTAAGCCCCCTTCTCAGCCTGGGCCCCCTTTTATCTACCTTTTCCATCATTCTAATCGATTCTAGCCAAAATCTCATAACTTGCTTCAGTGAAGACATGTTGCTTGGCTGAGTGCAGCTCTCCATTACATTCTAAAGGGGGCCAGAGGACACTAAAACCCGAATCCCCAAAAGTATATCGATTGCACACCCTGAGTGAACATGACCTGTTCTTTTAACCATTTTTATACCATGTGCGCATTTTCTGTGCAACTTTTGTGCTCTTTGTTGGACGGTTATCGTTGCCACATATCTCATATACTGTAGATACCGTCTGTGCTCATAATATATGTAAACATATCAGTTACTGAAAGGTGGTTGATGAAGTTTCTATAGCAAGTTTGTATTTTGATATTTTACTTTTCAGTTTCAGAGGACCTGCTTTCATGTCTTAACAGAGATATTGAAAGTTCCTGCCTCCTTTACACGCCGAGCATGCAAGCACAGAAACTGCAATTTATTATTTGCCCTTTCACATAATCCGAAATGAGAGTGGCAGAAAGTGAGAGGGCGTGAACACACCCAGGATCTCATAGTCTCTCAAACACACACGCAGGCTTCACTGCATCAGAGACAAAGAACGCACAGATTTCCACAGATTCGTGCATTTGATTGGTTCAGGCAACAAAAGCACTTTGGTTAAGGTTAGGGAAGGATCGTGGTCCAAAAACACGTGTGTCCCAAGTCACTGTTGACTCTTTTTGGTATTAAGCCAGATCACAACCCTTCCCCAACCTTTACCAACTGCTGCGAATGTCTAAACATTAAACATAATAAAAGAGTTTAATGATGCTGTCACTAACGTGGATATTGTGCAAGATTGCTTATTTTAACAGAAAAAAATAGACAGTATTTATGACTTGCCAAATACGTAAATTAGCAACACTTTCTCAGTATATTAATGCAAAATTGCAGTCTGGTCATAGTAGTGTTATGAACCTAAACCTAATGTTATTGACCTTATTACTCTTATATCACTGATGTATATTTGATCACTTGGATTAAAATGCAAGAGAGACAAAACTGTCTGACAAAGAGTCTGAAAAAACCACTGATTATAGCACTGGCTGATTTCTGCTGTATCAAGTCAGACGCAGGTGTCTTTGTCTCACTTTGTCCGCCTGTGTTTTCACCCAGATGATCCTGCAGGTAGAGGCCGCATCAACTTCTGTCCGAATTCAGTAAAAGGGATGATAAAAAGAAAGAGAGGGAGGGAGGGAGGGATGGAGACACTGGGATTATTTTAAATGTCTCCCCAGATCCGGCACATACGGCATGAATGAATTAATCAAGCCAAGATAGGAGTTCCGAAAGAGGGGGGAGAAGATAGGATGAGTCAATTAATGTCCAATAATGATGTGGAAGGATAACATTATTTCCCCAAACCAGAACAGCCACCTGGGAGAGATTACACTGTATTGATAAAGAGGGACCACAAGCTGAATTTAAAGATGGGGCGGGACAGAGGGGAGGAGAGGTTTTAAAAGAAGAATGTCCAGTTTTTATTCTTTATTTAATGTGAGAAAGAAAGAAAAACGAGAGAAGTAGAAGGAGAAATATGGGAAAGAGGAGTAAAGAGAGAAAAACACCGAAATTGTTGCATCCGTTAATTATGCAGGGTAATTCCATCTACAGATAAGATGGCATTTTTCCATTGTCAGATCATAGTGGAGGTGATATAAAAACAAGATGAAAAACAAGGATTTCAACCACATGCAGGCCTATTTAATGAGGGATCAGTGAGCAGAGAGTGGCCTGGAATGACGTGGATAAGATCGGATCAGAGGAGGAAATGCTGTTCTGATTAATTATGTTTGTTATTTTTCATTGTAAGTGGAAAATTTGTCTGCGATGAAAGTTCTGGTCCCCTTTCTTTAATAGCCTCTTCTCCCTTTCAGGTGTTTCTGAATTAACATTTCAATACAATAAATTCTTGAGGTGGAGCCAAAGTAGAAAATTGTTTGAGTTACTTTAAATGAGGGCGGCTGGTCCTGCCAGAGCATGCGAGTAGGGGAATCGGCCACAATTAAGCTGAGATCTCCCGTGCTACTGAGGTGTGTAGCAGATTTTAGGGTTTTCAAGTTAAAATGAAAGTTTATTTATTTACATTTTATGCTTCGAACTCAAAAAATAAAACTGACCTTATGCAGAGAGTCAGGTTCAGGGAGAGATCAGGGTTTCTAAATCTAGATGGGGACAACAGAAAGGCCTGTTTTGGATTTTTGGGCAGGACATAACCTGAATTTGAAGAGAGAGAGCAGGAACAGAGAGAAGGTAAACTAAGCTTGTCAAGATCACAACCTGATGCTTAATTGAAAGAGAGGGAGGGGAGGAGAGAGAAGACTTGAGAGTTAATTAATGTCCACAGATCACGCTGAGGGATAAGACTGAGTTTGTTTTCCATTAGTTCAGATAATAATGGATTGATAGATAAACGAAGACTCTCCAGTTTTTCAGTTGTTCGAGGCTAAACATGACTTGATTTTTAATTGGAGTTCAGGCAGGCAAAGTGAGGAGAGGGTGGGTAAGAGGAGGAGATGAAGGAGGGATGGAGTCATGGATTAGAAGAAGTGATGATTTTGGTTCAAATACACTGAGAGTCTTGCTCCTGGGGAGAGAGATGTAACCAGGAGAAACAGATAAATAATAATACTAATAATCATAATAAATGTTTTTTGTTTTGTGATATGTGCACATTGTATTGGATGCATATCTTCAATATTTTTTTGATAAGTTGTTATACACACAAATATTTCCTGACCCTAAACCCTAGTGTGCCCGAGCCTTAACCCCCTCGCTGTGTCAGTTCAGAAAACGAATTGAATCCTTTTGTAACAGTGATATCTAACAGTTCGGGGAGGCCTGGACAAACGATGTATATTGCAGTAGACTTGTTGCAATTACATACGCAAATAGAACTTTAAATTTTGTTTCACTTTTTCTTTTCTATACTTGTTTCAGCTTCATTTCATAAATATTTTTATCCCTTCGTTTGTTTCCTTCCGTTGTCTTTTTGACTGGACCGCGACAGCGAGGCCAGCACTGATAACGCAAATGCCCGTGACTGACCGACTGATGAAGTTACACCATTGATCAGCCGCCCGAGTTTCCCCATTGGCGGTTGCTTTTTTTTTTTTTTTTTTTAAGTGCCTAGGCACAAATATGGCGATCTTTTGTACAAACCTTAGCCACTTTCCGTAGAAGAGAGTCGCCAGCGTTGCCCCACGAGCAAGAGGTCGGACGTTCCCTCCACAGGCAAACCTCTCAGTGCGTCTCGCTCAACGGACTGCACAGCAGCTAACACAGACGTGAATGAGCTTCTAACAGCTGTTGCCTTTAACTTGTGTGTGTGGTGACGTTGCAGTTATAAAATCAGGATTTCAGCAGAGCAGCAGCTTGGAAATGGTTCGGAAGTCACTGCTGGTTAACATGCCGTCTTAACATGCCGCATCACAGTCACTATTTCCTGCTTGTTCCGTTGTCTGACAACAACAACAAAAAAAGAAAACCTGTAAATGAGAACAGCTTTATTGGGAATTCTTCTGTATTAAATTACTGTATATGTGAGCACAGAGAGTAGGAGAGGAGCAAACGGATAAAGGGCTGTCAAGCCACATACTAGGTTTTGACCTAGTCTTGCTGTAGTGTGGATCTGGATGTTCTCACTGGTGCAGCTGTGTTGATTGCTTGTGCTGTGGTGAAGACTCCAAACCATAAGAAAATGGTCAACACATAAGGTGACTCTTTAGTAGAAGAGCTGCCTTTTTTTCAAGTCAACTAAAATTCAGTGTGGAAGCACAACTGCTTCCACTTATGAATTACAAAAAAAGGTAAAAGAGAGATAAATTAAATTAATATTAGGATAAAATAAGACGTCCAAACTCATTTTAATTGATGAAGAGAAGAGAAAAGAGCAAGGGGTAAACAGAGGAGGAGAGACAGAAGAGCGGATTAAACTATTTCCCAATTTTACCGTTTGTTTTAGTTACTCGTCAATTTTATGAGCAAGGTGAGGGAGGGAGGCAGGAGCAAAAGATGAAGGAGAGTGATGGGAAACAGATACAGGAAGAAGAAGACAGGAGTTTGTGCATTAATCTCAGATTAGCGAGAGAGGAATAGACAGAAGGAAATGAAGAGGGAGTGAGCACCAAACAATGGCTTAAGATACAAAAAAATGATTTGGTGAACAAATCTCATCATAATATATTTATAGAGGCCAAAAGAAAGAGAGAGGGAGCGGTGGGAGGATGCAGGGGGGGACAGAAACATTATCAGCTTAACATTCATCTTGGTAGATAAACAGAACTTTAAATGCCGTCATGGGAAAACTCCACAGTTTATTTTCCACCTAATTTTTCTTCACAGTGTTCTATTTGGAGCCCCAGATATCTAGCATAGCAAGGTAATAGAAACCGGAGCCGCAAAAACAACGTCTCTACTTGAGGTTCAGGTTATATCTTTAAAGAGTCTCTTGACATTATGCAACTTAATAAGTGCATTTCCAGGATCATCATTTATTTCCTTAAAGAGATAACTCATGGTGTTTCTGCTCCGTCCGGCAGAGAGCAGCCTGGGAAGATAAGGCAGGAGGGAAATGATGCGGTGAAAATCTCATGAGCTTCACTTGAACCTTTTGCATCACCACATCAGTGAAGACGGAGTCCAATGAGCCACCAGAGCATCTCCCAGTCCCTTTATCACCCTCAGGATTTCGCAGTGTGTGATTTGTTTGAGCAACCATCCGCTGGACTGCAGTGTTGCAGTGCTTGATGGCTCCTCTTCCCAGCGAGAAACATATCCATCTCCAGTGCACACTGAAGAGGGGGGAGAGCGTAAGCTGTGGATGCGATGAGGCAAAAGTAGAGTAAAAGAAGGGAGGAGTGGACAGAATTCCAAAGGCTGACCTATAAAACATGCTCGGAATGGATTGTGAAAATAAGTGTGATTTGTTTGGGCAGTGGAACAAACTGCAAGAAGACCTCAGATGCCCACCAAAAAATGCACAGAATACAATCACGGATCTTGGTTCTCTGCCACATAAACGTGGAGTTACGGGAGTTAGATCTCATTGCCAGAATGTATTTTCGCTATCAGAACCTTCTCTTCGTAGATGTTCGGATAGAACTGCTTAGTTCGCATTTTGGTGAGAGATAATAAGAGATAATAAGTTGTGACAATACAGTGCATGATACAGTGCAGAGCAGCAATATGTCTTTAAATAAGGTCACCAGATCTACAGCACGTACAGCATTCTGCCAAGGATCCACAATCCTCTAAATATATATATATATACAGTAAATGTTCCGAAAAATTAACTTGCGTCCGGATCTGAAACCACAACAAAATACAGACCGTCATAAACGATCAGATACATAAATACGTCATGAGACATATATTCCAGTTTTTTGTTTTTTTTCCCCCTTAAAATAGGTGCAGCAATTCATGCGGCAGTAGAGAACATTTCCAAAAGTGCCTCAGCTAGCACTGGTAAACTCTAATCTTAAATGTTGTCGTGCCCCTGACCATGGCAAGGAATCAAAATCTGAACCAAAAATAAAGTGTTCGTTGGCCCATGGCCTAACCTTCTGTATCCCCAAATTCTGTTCACAGAACAGGTTTTTGAGATATCCTGCTAAGTAACAGGCAAAAAATAAATAAATAAAAAAAAGGTTCAATAACATGACCTTCTTTCCAGAGTTGCAGAACATGTGAATTTTGTTTACAAGCCCTGGTTCATTTGTAAATGGTCAGCGTGACCCTAAGGGGACAAAGAATAAAAATACCACCAACCTTCCCACTGTGGGTTGGAACAAAGAAATCCATTACGGGTCCATTACAGAAAAAGAGGCAGAGCAAAATCACAGGAAGATCTCTTGCTTAACTTTAATAAGACCTTGATCGGGCATCACTCTGTCCCTCCATCACTCCCTCTACCTTCTATATATAACTTCCTCCCTCCGCACTTTACCCATGACCTCTAGAGAAATCCCTGTGGACACACCTTCAGACCAGACTACGTGAACAGTTTAAGCAGAGTGAAGTCAGCGAAAGAAGGAAAAGTCATCGTGCTTGTGTGTCTACACCCAGGACACCACCCACACGTTTAAAGTGTAGGTGACTGTATTTTTTTCATGTCTCTGGCCTTGTTCAGCACAGTGTTACACTAGGTGCCATTAGTGTTGATTCATTAGCTTTACACACGCTGCTGCCCGAGGCGGTGTTGCATACTGTTTTGATGCTGCAGGGACACAACGGACTTAACCTGCAGTGTGGAACTCTTGTCTCCCCCTTCTGGCAGTCAGACTAATTACGCAAGTTGCTGTCTAACACGAAGAAACGTCCACAGTTCCCAGACAATAATTCATCGTTTAGGTAGAGTACATGTAGTAGCCGCAACAGGTGGCACAGAAGAGGCCCGGTCACACCAGCATTTATAACAGCGAACTTTAGCAGTACAATCCGTCCATTTCGGGGTAATCGCTGCAATCAGTGGATTGGCATGGGAGGGCAAAGTGAATCTGCAAGTGCACTTCACATCAAGTTCCATTTGAGCTCATTTTGACACAAAAAAACTGGGCCATTGACCAATCGCAGACATTTTAACAATGGCGACCTTGAGCGGAACGAGAGCCGGAGAGTCAGAAACAGAGGGCTAGCTATAGCCTACGTAGCCATGTTGCACCTAAGTGTAAACTGTCTCACAAAAGAGGCGTGGAAGCTGATGATACAAAAACCTCTCTTGAATAAACAGTTTGATCTTTTTGTCCTGTTAGCAACCAAGCCAACCAGCTTTTCCTTTTAGCAGGCCAGCTACTTTGGAGGGCTACTGTGACTGACTAGCGCTGGCACGATCCGGTTAGCTAACCATCTACAGTACTTAAACATCTTGCTCCACAAGTAGTCACTGCTTCAACAAAGCTCCCGGCAGGACTTATTTCAGGAGGACCTTTGAATGAACTCTGCAACTTTCTAGTGTGTCACAGTAGATCAAGGGAGAGGGAACCAGACTCGGCCTGGATGAAGTCCTGACCAAAGGTCTAATCAGGCGAATTAAGTGAAAAGACCTGCAGGGGGTGGACCATCCCTGTGTGGAGCCTTTATGTTTGTGAACCTCCTACATTGATTTTGACACTGCGTTAGATAGATGTGAACTCTATGGTTGTATTTGTGGCAGTAGCATTGTTTGCTGCAGCTGCTGTTGTTGGATTGTGTCTGGATTGCATTACATCGTCAGGCATTCCCCCATATATAAAATGTGGCGGATGAAATATTAGAAACACTTTTAAGTATAATGGAGCCCGGTTTCAAGCCTGTATTGCAGTGTGTTTGCAACACTCGAGTCAGCAGTATAATGGCGTAAATAACACACGTGGGTCAACCCAAAAGTTCACCTCAGAACTTATCGAAGACGTAATACATTTGGAGAGACATGGATTGTAAGCTGAGGGAAAGAGACCTTCTTAAACAGATGGAGAAGAGGATTGCCAAACACACCCCACACACACACACACACACACACACACACACACACACACACACACACACACACACACACACACACACACACACACACACACACACACACACCCTACCAATAGTTGCTGCTCTATAGACTCCTTTATTTGTCTGTGGTTAAAACGAAATACAGCAGGCACCAATTAAAGTCACAAAAAAACTCCTGTCACTGGCTTAACATATTTGTAGAGTAGATGGCTGTTTATTTCTAGGCTACACATGCCTGCTAAAATGAGCCAAGCTGTGAATTGTTTGATGATGTCCGCCAACAGGAATTTTTTTTTTGTTTTCCGAAATGTGATGCCAATCTTTCTGTTTCTTGTTGTTGCTCCTTCTCTAGTTACTGAAATGATTATGGGTTGAGAACAAAATCGTCACCACTATAGCGGACCCATGCGGTGACCCAAAATGTGAGGGGTTTTTGTGAGGCATTTGAGGAGGGGAGAGGAATGAGAAATGGCACATTTGTTTTGAGAATTTGATTTAAAGTTTCCGGAGAGCGCCTGTCGTTAAATAGACAACGATCCCCCACAGTTATGATGAGCACAACACCATCCTTTGTTTCAGAAACGAGAAAATCAAGGAGTCAGAGTTTCTGCAGCTTCAACCCTGGTCTTTTTTTCTCCTTTGATAATATAATTTTTGGCCCAAATACAAAAATCCCATCTCACATGCCAAATAAAACTCCAGCTATGACAAAGCTCATTCATTCACTCCGGTATTTGGTGATGCATAAATTCCACGCTACCACAAAACAACGGTGACTAGTGTAGAAAAATCAGTGATCTGCCATTGTGCCCTGTCCAGTAATTTAATAAAGAATAAAGTTAATAAAGGAAATAAATCAGACATGTTGAGTTTTTCTTATATTGAAATTAATTTGGGTTGGATGGAAATTGAATGAAGTTAGTCTAATTTATTTATTCATTTATTTTCAATATTATGTTCAGATTGTGTGCATTACTCAGGTAGACTGGAAAATGTTCCTGCAGTTTAGCAGAAAGAATTTATTCAAGTCCATTTAACTTGACTGTACGTTCTCAAATAAAAAGCTATTTTAATTCATTCTTCCAACATACCAGGGGTTAACGTGGGACGGAGCGATCCAGAACGGCGGTCCGGCGCCGCCAATTAATAAGTAAATAAATCTGATTGGCAGTTTCATACATAATAATGTGGGCCGGTGGGCCGTCAAAAAATCCATTAAGGTGCTGCGTGCACATTCCGGGACCGCGCTCACAGACACATATACCTCATTACTTGTAAGTACGGCAGAGCTCTCTGTGGTCTCGGCCTGACCTCCAATTAAAGAAGGCTGGAATTTATTTTGAAAAACCGTCAGCCGGATATTCTTCTCTTTTACCTTTCCTTCGGTGTCAACACCCATCTGCAGATCGGTTAAAAAAAAATGTCAATAGTGATGAGGAGGATTCTCAGTCATACACTCGCGGCACAGCCACTTTAATTCTGCCTCCCTGTCAGTTCCTAACAGGAATAGAGCAATAATTGCCGTCTTCTTCTTTCTATCTCTCTCTCTGGGCAGATTTCAGAGTTCAGTCTGGTTAATTCCAACCAGAACCCGATCTGATACGAAAGACTTCCATAGCCGAGGTTTACAGGCATCATTCAGCTGTAGTATCATCTAGAGATGAGAGCCAGCAGGCTGAATTGTCAGCAGTCTGGTAAATCATACAATCTGAGGGCGGGAGACCGGGAGGCCTGAAGATGAATTTAGATCGACTTCACTCTATCGCTCCCCGTCTCATATGGGAGCTTGTTGAATAATGTTTCAGTTCCCAACACGGTGTAGCCGAGAGAACGAGGGACACACGGGAAGAGTGAAAGGAGTATATATGAATAGAGATGCTATGAGGGCCGCTGAGTGCCTTATTTTAGGCAGAAAATCAACAGGGTATATAGGGCTGGTATTTATACAATCACTAGAAGAATGCATTTGTTGAGGAAACTTCAAATTCGAGCATTTCAACCTGACAGTTGAAGTCACATATTGAGAAATGTTGGTCTTCTGTTATATTATACTGTTATCTATTCTATTATGCAATTACTTCTTAATTTCCCTTTGAGCGCCTCCAGTTAAAGCAAACGGTTGACGCATGATGTGAGGAGTTCTTTTTTTACATTCTGCAGCTGCGTATTTACACTTTAAAACGAACTAACACAGCACCGCGCTCCCAATCAAGTAAAAAAAAAAAAATCAAGCCTCGTCTCTTTCCGTGAACACAGCTCACTTAAATTTAATGTGATTTTCCCTTTAAATAGATGGGGGAAAAAAGAATTTGTGACTGTGATATATGTAGAGTGTGCCCTTGTAATGAATTTGTATGTGTGACAGTTCAGTGTACTCAAACTGAAGTAGTCATAGAACTCAGAATAATTGTTTTAATTTTTGTTTGTTTGTTGTTGTCTTTTTGCCTGCGTGTGTTTGCTTCCGTATGCGTCTTTACTGACTGAACATGCCGCCATGCCAATTCTACATTTCACTTTGAATTATGTGTGAGTGGCCCTGGGCGAAGTCAGGAGGATTATTCAGACCGTCGGCTACTCGTGCGTCGTCGTGTCGGGGCCGCGCCCAGGAATGCAGCAGCCAGTGATCACCGACTTTAGTCCGATCGTTCGGTTGTATGTGTTTGTTGCAGAGTCTTGGATGCATCTGCCTAGTCTGACTTCACAGTTATGTAGATGAGCTCTATAGCGACTCAGCTTCCATTTCTTAGTCAAGCTCTACTTGTTATAGTGTGTCAGAGTGACAGTGTCCAGGTCCATTTCAGCCAGCTTCATCGGTCGCAGTGTTCAAGTGCAGCCAAACTCTGGTCCATGTCATACCGCTGTTCAATACTTGATGTTTTTTCCCCGCCAAATGCTCCTGCCGCAGCTGTTCTTGACGACTGTACAAGCATCATCATGCGCTCACGCTCTTCCCAATTAAAATTCATAGGCCAGTGCTGTATTTGTACTATTCTGTAAAGAGAGTATTCTATAAAGGCAGAGCAAGGCCTGCCAAAATCCTCTTTAAAACGTGTCTTAAAATAAAGTCCGCTTTCCAGTCACAGGGCACTTTCTCCTCCACTTTCCCTCAACAAGCACCGGACTATCTGTGAGTTAGGCACAGCCGAGAAATCAGCATAGAGTCTCCCTAATGTCACACATATTGCGCGCAGTGTGCGACATCAGCGATGGAGGCGTGCGTGTCTCTCTCGCTGACAAACAATGGTTATCAATCTTGTTTTCCCTTCGCAGCGCCTGTGGCTTGGTGAATGAACTCAATCACACAGAGGTATGTAAACAGAGGGTAACGTGGATTTCAACCGGGGAGGAGATTTGCATGCCGGCAAAAATCAATACAGAATACAAAGTGGACTCTAAAGGACTAAAGCTATGGAGGCTGGAAAAAAGGCCTATTTACGAGGTTGTGTCGACAACATAATCATAATTTCAAATGACCCATTATACGTTGAAAACTAGGGGGTTCTGGAGCATCTATAGCTAGTTATTGACGCATTTTTTATTTTTTATGGACAGTTTTCTGTCTATAAATATACAGTATGTGTGTGTGTTTAAGTGTGTAACCCCCCCGGAGCAGATATGCAGCTGCACAAACCTAATGTAATGGGCAACACTCAACAGCATCAATGAGGTTGTACATCTCTCTCACTCACAAACACAACTAAGTGCGCACTCAATCTTTCCTGTTTACCACAGGCACGGGCTTGGGGAATTCACTGACACACACACACACAAGCACGCACGCGCACACACACACACACACACACGCACACACACACACACACACACTCAACACTCTTGAGTTGGCCTCACTAACATGGTAACCAAACAGGTCCTTTCCACCACTCGGGAAATGGAATATCAATCCAAGCTTGAATACAAGATTTCATGGTTTAATTCATCACGGCTGCTTCAGATGTTTTCCCCCTTTCGAGTATCAATGTCACAGTGGCTCGCTCGCTGCGCGCTCAGCCAACATAATACACATGTACAGCCTTGTTTTAAGCCGTAATCTTTCAGAGGCAATTGGCCCTATCCGGCCAGCCACCACATCCTATGCCGCTCGGTAACAGCTTTCCCAGGCTTCTGATAGGCTAAGATGCCAGGTGGTTAACGATGACGGATAGTTTATTTACTGAGCCGAAACGAGGTTGTCGAAAGATGTGGAGGGGGAAAAAAATATATATTTCTCCAGGCAAGGCAGTTTCTTGTGTCCTTGCTCGTGTGATTGCTTCATTGTTTGTGTGTTTGCTTTTTGTTTAATTCATTTGATTCCTTTGCTCTGTTCTCCTTTTTTTTCCTGGTTGCTTTTTTTGAAGGCTATTTAGCTTGTTTGAGGCCTTTGCAAACATTTTCTTTCCGTCTTTCTTGGAACAAGTTGGTTGGGCAAAGTTTTCACCGTCAGATTCAAGTTTCACCTTCAGCACTTTGTAATTAGTTTGGGGTTTTACACCCCGACAAGTGGTGACATTTGTGGATGCTTGCTTGTCTGGTTTTCCTCCGTAGGGGATGTCCTACAGACTGGTTTCCATGTGAATGTATATGTGGCAGCGCTCCTGTTGGCATGCCTGCTTGGATCTCCGTGTTTATCTCCTTCTCTTTCTGGAGACCAAACCAGGTTTGACCCCCACTAACGAAGCTAGAAGGACTCCCAGAACTCCTTCCATGATCTGATCTAATGGTGCAAGGGAGAGGGGAACAGGTTAGACTGACGCGGGATTTATAGGCAGTGAGACTGCCGCCTGGCTTTTAAAATTATACCTTTATAAATAATAGTCATTTCATTTAATTTTTGTTCCTCAAAAGCATCCTGAAAGTAAGACCTGCATTTGTCATTCAGTTTATCTTTTTTTGGGCTGTATCGTTGTTGCTATCCTTAAATGAAATCCACAGACACGTTTTTTCCAATGTTGGAGAGTGAAAGAGAGTCAACAAACAAGCAGGAGGAGAGTTTTAAAGTCAACAAAATATGCAAAGTCAAGAAAGAAAGCAGTTTTGGGGACTATGTGTACGTTTATATGCATTTACGGTACAAGGTTACTGTCAACTCTCCGCAGTAATCTGACGTCTTACATGAAATGTGTATGGGAAACCTGGTTCCCGAAATCAGGATAGAGGGTTAAAGAACCCTGATTTCCCCGCTAGGTTTTAATTTAAAGTCCCCCTTAAACTGAAATTCAAAATAAGTCGCCTATATGTGTAAAGAAGGCCGTTTCAACAGCTATTTACTCGACTCTTTTTAAAATTCAGACGCATACGTGCCATGAAGAAAAACTCTCTGATCCCTTGCTACAGAATCAGGAAGCAACTTCTGGCATCAGTGATAACTACGCTTAAAATAAGGTCCAAAATAAGGTAAGGTTTGACTGAGTAATGTGATTGTAACACAGAGACGATGTAAGAGAGGAAATACGCTTCGTTGCATGTGTAAATCAGAGGTCTGGCCCTGCAACCCAGTCTTGTAATGTCGGAGGTGGTTGAGTCAGGGCTCATTTTAACGGTACTGCTGGGTAGTTTAATCTACAACAATGCGCCATATTTGGCTGCGCGTGCAGTGCGTCTTAGAGCTGTCCCGCCTTTCTCGATGTCATTCTGGTCTGCCATCTTGGAAATGTTTTTCTAACATCTGTGATATCTGTGAGTCGGTTCAATTCAGTTTCAATTCAAAATATTTTATATGTGCCCCAAGGGGCAATTTGAGCGAGGCGAGTTTGCAAACTAAAGAACATACAAGTAATTTATTTACACACATGAACACGTTCTAAAATTACAAATCGGTTTTGCTCCTGCAGGCCACAGGTCGCTACGTGAGCCGCGCTCCTTATCCCTCAACCAGATGCGGGAGCTGGAACCAAACCCGGGGCCTAGCACCATTCCTGTCCTTGTCGGGATGATAGTTAGAGTTGATCCGGTGTAAATCTGCCAAGTCACTCTAACAGGTGTTGCAGCACATCTTGAGCTCGAAGAAGTCGCTGGGCTCAACCAGAAGATTTCCGAAGTCTGAACAAACATCGTGTCACTCAGTAGGTTTGTGTACTGGGAAGTGTGCGTCACCCGTAGCTCTCTGCTTGCTGGAGACAGCGGCACGGCTTGGAATCCGGTGACCTTTCAACTCGCTGGCGAGATGTTTCTCTTCACACTGCGGCCGCATCGTACGGGTTGCACGTCCACCTGCCTACCTGAGATCTGACCGCAGAGTGAGACTGACCCAAAGCATTTCAGTTGCAATCAAGTGTGCATGCATTTACACCCGCATCAACATCTGTTTTTCCTTATCCGGATAAGATATCCAGATGCAGATCACATATTGCTAAGTGGTGCAATTGGCATCCAACCAAAACGGTTTTTTGTGTTGGCTGTGATGCGGATGAAATATAAATAAAGAGGGATGAAAAAGGAATGAAAAAGCACAAAAGAAAACAGTAGGTAGGTGATAGAGAGAGAGAGAGAGAGAGAGAGAAAGAACGCTGCTGTCGTGCTGCTGCCAAGGTAAGGGGTAAAAAAACATGGGGAACACTGATTATCACACACACACACACACACACACACACATGTACAAACACCAAGGGCCTCAGATGGTGACAAGACACCACTACAAATCTGCTTCCAGTCTGCTGGGAGCAGTATGAAAGCTGTACCATGTCAACCCATCTCTCTCTCTCTCTCTCTCTCTCACACACACACACACTTGCTCGCACATCCACTCCCAGACACCATTCTGTGGGATTTAATTGGGTCCTTTCAGTTTACCACTGAGTTGACGGCTCAAAGCAATTACAGACACAGACGGTCCCCGGCACACCACTGAGGAGCGCTTGATTTTCAGACAGCCACACCTGAGGGGTACTTGTCATCTATAACCTCAACAGCAGAGGGGTGCTTGTTTTGTTGACAAGCACCACTGTTGAGCACTTGTTTTACAAAACACTCTATGAGGGGTGCTTGTTTTCTTACATACCAGGTACACCTGAAAAGCATTTGTTCTCTGTTGCTATACAACCACTGTGGGACAGTTGTACCAGAGTTTCAGTGCGAGGGGGCGTTTAATGACCGGCTGACAGTGGTGGGGGGAAAAAAAAAAAATTTTTAAGATCCGTTATTTAATCCCTTACTACATTCAAAATGTACCCTAGTAAAAGCACATGCAGTACAGAGTACCAGCCAAATGTAGTGAGTAAAAGTAAAAAATATTCATTCGGCATTATTCAGCTCTCAGAGTTTTGTATTTCTATATTCGAAATTTTATTTCTGACTCATTAACAATGAGTTATTGCCAGTGGAACTTATTTTAATTTTGTCCACCGGTGGGTTTGTTTTTAATTTGAATGAAAATGTAATTACAGATACTCTGTGCAACATAGATAATATCTGCCCAGCTCACCCAAAACCAAACAGACTATACAAACCAAAAGATAATAGACGTGTAGCAGGGAAAGAATGAATAAAACAAAATAAGTATCATTTATAATTAAAGACTATTTTTTAAACCAGTCCCACGGATTTTCTCCCATGCTTATTAACCTCCCCTTGCCTATGTGCAATTGTGCCTTCTAAAGTAATCAGTCCTTGTGAAACAAAAAGAAACCAAAAGTCTCCTCTACTTTCTTTCCTCCTCACTTTGAAATGGTTGTTAAAACATGAAAAATGCTGCGATTGGGAAGTTCAATCTGTAACAAACCAAGGGCTGGTTTTTGGATGAAGATCTTCCGCAAAGTAACAAGTAAGTCCGGTTCGCAGCTAAATGTAGCGGCGTAAAAAGCGCAACACTGGTGGAAAGTGGAAATTTCCAGTGAAGTAAAGTTGCCTCAGAATTGTACGTGAATGCACTTTTTCTATCACTGCCGGCTGACCAACAAATTTGGCCCCCCGGCTCATGTTGTCTGTTTTCCAAGATGCCGTCACTTTTGACTCACGTGGAAAAATAGAAGCGGGTTACATTTCGTTCTGTGGAGAAAAATCCTGAACGTCAGTGGTGACGGCGGATCCCAGGAGTCAGTGTTGGAGGAATTTCAACAACAACTTCGACAGCAATAACAACAACAAAAACAAGAAAGAAAGAAGGAATCCGCACAATTAAAGTGAAATATCACTGTAATCTTTGGACAGGTAGGACTGAGGGAGTACTTTATGTATAGAACCAGTAGGAAAGAAAAGGCCGCTTGTGCAGGGGGAGCCCAAGGACGTGCGCTTGTTTTGTAACAGCACAACCTCTCAGAGGCATTTGATTTTTAGACAGGGACAGCTGAGGGGTGATTGTCGTGCACAATCGCTGGTGAGGGACGCTTGATTTATGTATTCACACCGCTGAGGAACACTTTTTTATTTATTTCTTTTGTTATTTGCAGTGCGTAGCCCTGCTCCTGTGATAAACAGATACATCCGAGCAGGGCTGGATTTTTTTGACAGCCACCTCTGAAAGGCACTTGTCGCCGGTAACCTCCTCGCAGCGGGGCGTTTGTTTTGTTGACAGGCGCCACTCGGGAGCACTTGTTCTATGGACAAGCGCGGGTGAGAGGCTCCTGTTTTGGGGTGAGGCACTGCGGAGGTGGGCTTGTATACAGTCATGAGTGACAAAAGCGAGAAGAATGACAGAAATTGCGAGGAACACACAAAACCTTATTTTTGCATAAAATTGAAGCGCTTGAGGTAAATAGAACGTAATAATAATCGGTCCAGCGTTCGTTTTTTTTGTTTTGTTTTTATGGTCATATTACAGCAGAGGGGTGGCCATTATCCAAAAGCACAAATGACTTCAGCCGTGCTATCTACGTTTTGGTTATGGCTCCTGAAAACCTTGCCATGAGGTTGCCTCCTCCGTCATTTCCTATAACTGATCTCTGTGAGCAGCTTTCCTGGAAGAAAACACAAAAACTTTGAACCACATTAATCGGAGAAGTAATTAAATGGGTCTTATCGTCCACTCCACTTTTCTCTTCCGTGGAAAGAAAAGTCACACATGCTTTGATCAAGCGCTCCTAGACTTCAGTTGTTGTTATGTTTTGTTCTTTTTCCACTATCTCACAGTCTGAGATTTAAATAAAAAAAAAAAAAAAGAATGGTGTGATAAGAAACATTACTGCATTGGTTTTAAATCAGGCCTGCAAACTCAAGTGGAAAAAATACTCAACACACTAATCTACAATAAAAGAAAAAAATAAGATAGTTGGAGCCCCGATCCTTTATTCTCTCTTGGCCAGCGTAAAGATTTCAAGTGCTTGTTGTCACTTCTGAAGAGTGGCTGGCAGTAAAAGTCCGCTGGCTGTATCCCTCAGTGTCTGATCAACGATCAATTAACAACGCGCGCAGCACACTTGGAACCCAAAAGCAGTGCAAGGGTACAAGACAAGGTCTAGCTCATGTCGGAGCGGGGTAACACTATGGTAGCTTAGCAACATTTTAAGAAACAGCAACCGAGAACTGTTCGCATTGCAAACGTGGTCAAGCAGTGCGCTGCGTCATCCATGTGGTCCTGGGACATTTGGAATAGATCTGAAGCGGGACAGACAGCGGATACATTCATCGAGGATTTTAAACCCTGTGAAAACGAATTCATTTTTAATTCATATTTAAGCCCAAAGAGATTATTCATGGTGTTAACGCACACTGTCCTTGTTTTTGAAAAAATAACCTGAGCCTCAGCGCTTAGTAGTATGAAATAAGCACTGTGCATGGAATTCCAGACCAACATTTTGCTTTTTTTTTTATTTCTACTATAGGTCTGAAAGTAGAGGGAAGGGCTGCACAGCCTGCGTTTTGTATTTCCACAAGTGCAGTGCTTTTCCCCCTCGTTACAGTACATTCAGCGGGTCATTTTCAGTGGCCTCTCGCTGGCTCGAGAAACCTTTGTCCCAGAGATAATAGCTCTGTTGCACACAGCACCAAGGGCGCCACTGCGGCACAAAGACTTATTGACAGAGCGCGAGTGTGGGCTTGGCCCCTGGAATGAAAAGCTTAATGTAAAAGGATTACCTTCTGATATTATTAATACGGCAGAGAGTAACCGTGTATCAGTGAGAGGGCTCTTACATCCAATCTGTGTGCATTTGACCTACGGTGTAGTACTGGGAATATTGTTACGCTCCGAGCCATCATAAGTTCAGTGTCTAGCTGTATGGCACTTTGTCAGGGCCTGGTGGCGGTTGGCGAAAACACCGACAGCGGTGGGAAGCAAACTGCTGGCCTCACAGCAACAGCCGTCGTCCTCCCACGCCTATTTCAACCCCAGTGGAGCTTTCGTATTCGGACGGCTTCGGAGTGCTGCACGAACACACACATATTGAAGATATTTTGAGACAGAAGGAGAAATCTATGTGCACCACGGTGCTCTCCCCTGCATGTCACAGCGCTCCGCATGGGTTGCAGGTCTCTGGTCACCCCAGTATGGCAAACACCTTAAACGCCCAAGCTTTCTCACCTGGCACTGTCCTCTGACTTCCTCTATACAGAGGGTGGTAATCGAACTAAAAAATGTATCAGCCTGTGTCAACCGAGCGGTCTCTCTTGCTGAATAGACGTTTAAACGAAACGGGATGAATTCAGACTGAACAAACAAGGAATTAAAAGGGGGAGAGTCATCAGACAAGGGACAAAGAAAGATTTTTGCTGTGTAAGTATTTTAATCCCTTAAACTACACGAGCCAATTCAGAAAAACTTCAGCTTTTAAAGCAACTATAAACTGTTTAAAGACTGTCCTCCTGCTCATCTGTTTCTCACGCACCATAATATCTTTTTCAGATTTTGCCTTTTGACAAGAACAGCCAATACATGTTTGAACATTATTTGTGTTCTAAAGCACACAGTAAAGCCTCTCTCCGTCAGATTTAGCAGCCTGCGGCCTATGGCTGTCGGACCTGAGGAAAGATTAAGTAAGACAAGCACTGCAGTCGCTCCATTTCCGCCTCACACTGCCAACACTGGGAACTCTCTGCCCTCGGGAGGGAGGTCTATTCATCTCACTCTCATTCACTCACTCCTTCTCTCCCCATGATATTTTCAACTCCTTTTCTCCTCTCTGTGTTTCGGGGTCCTTTTTTTTCATCTTGACCTCCCAGCTAGTTAATCTCAGGTCATTAGAGAGCCATTTGTCAATGCCCAGACATCAAGGAGCGTAAGGTCTGCACTCATCTGCTGGCCTTGCTCCCTCCGCCTCAGATTCTTCTCTCACTCCTCTCCTGTCGCCTCTCCTCTGCTCTGTCGGCAGGCCTCAAGGCCGTGCACTCCCTTCTTCTCATCTTTCCCCTCTCTCGGTTTCCCCAAAGTGCTGATGGACCTGAAAAATACGAGCCAGGCCTCGGGGAAGGCTGTGAGGCAGGAGGGGGCGAGGCAGGAAGGGAGATAAAGAGAAAGAGAGAGAGAGAGACACTGGTGGCCCGACTAAAAGACAGATGACGGGGCAGAGTGCACGAGAGGCTGGGAGAGGATAACACTGGAGAAGAGAGAGGGAAAGAGTGTTAGACTGACGGATAGTCAGATAAAATTCAAAAATTTAAGCCGGGACAAGAGTGACAGAGGGACAGAATGGGTTCAAAGAAAAAACTACTGTAGATGAGCATGAGAAAAAAAATGGAAAAAGACAAAGTATGGTAAAGCAAGGCTCTCTAAATGTTTGCTGATAGACACAATCATGTACATCATCTCCTGACTTTGAGTAGCTGTAGACAGTAGACAGTGTTTTAGTCTGTCTCGCAGTACCTCTCTGAAAGCACCTTGTGCAGCACCTTGCGCAGCCGTGTGGATACCAGCACCTCATCCCTGCGGCCATGTTACTGCGGCCACTCGTGTCTCACCGGGTAACCAATGAATTTAATGTCATCTGCGATATGGAGTGGGCACAATTTCTGTTTTGGGGGAAATTTGAACAGTGTGCAACAATAAATGGCAGAAACCTCCTGGACCAGAGACCACATGCCTAATTAACAATGTGACATTTAGAACTGGATTTTGTGGTCTAGATGGCAGTCTCTCCTGATCCCTTCTTTATACTAAAGATGTAAATCTTTAAAAAAAGATTATGCAAATATGCAACGATCTGCTACAACATTAAAACCGGTACCTGGTTTTAATGTCTGTCTATCTTTCTATATGTATATATGTATGTATATATGTTTTCTATATACTGCATGTCTTCGTGTGTCCCACTTTGATGAAAAAGTTATGTCCAAACGATCCCATTCTTCCTCTGTCTGGACAGATAAAAGCCGTTACCACGAGGTCTAATAATGCTGAGTCAGCGTTTATACTCAAGAGAAATGCTGAGCCATTGTATACACAGGCCTTTGTTTCAAATGGGTCTGTTTTTCTGGTAGAAACAATCCTTAACATTGCACAAAAGAAACATGTTAAGTCACAAAGGTAGAAGATGGTTTAAGGAACAATTGGATCCAATTATTGCAGCAGCTTTAGGTCTTGCTTGGCACAACTGCAATAAGTCTGCCCTCTTGTACTTTAACTGTTTCAACAAGTGAATCAGTCGGGTTTTTTTTTCTTTTTTCAAATTGTCTTGACCCTTTCATCAATCTATCCCACCAACATTCACCCGACCTTCTGAATCCCTCTTATCCTAAATCTTACTTACATGTGTCACCCTGCTCCGGTTATCCCTTTCTACGGAGCGGTGTGTGTGTGTTTGAGGGATTTTAATGTCCACCCAAGTAATGAAGTCTTGAGCAGCCAACTAATAAATTATTCAATTAGAGGACTGCCATTTGGGCTGAGCTGAGGAGAAAAAGAGAGGAGAGGAGAAAAAAGAGAGACAGACAGGTGGTGGTGAATGCAGTATGATTGGAAAACAGGAGGGAGAAGGAACAAAGGATTGAGAAAGAGAAAATGAATCTAGAGAGAAAAGCAGGGAATAGAGAGCAGGGATTCGTCCTCTGGTGGAGACAGATGACATGACCTTCACTGTGAATGCGAAAAGATCATCAGCTAACTCAGTGCTAATCGCTGTGGTCAGTTGTTTCCTTCAGCTCCTCAGTCAGCGGGAAATGAGTGGCCAGGAGACTGCTCGATAAAATAGACACAACTGGTTTCTCACGGTTTCCGCCAGTTATATTGCAGTAAGCAGATGTTTCAGAGAAATTCCATGAACACTTAAAGAGCTTTTTGTGGCAAACTAGCAAATCTATGTACTATTGTCTGGATTGGTGGTCTTTAGAAATTATGATCAAAACTTTTGTATGAGACATTGTAACTCATCATCCATCCAACCATTTTACCCCGTTTATCCATGTCCATGCTGCGACAGTAGCAGGCTAACGAAAGTGAGATGTCTTCTACTCCAGGCCAGATGGGATATTTATCATCCCTCCAGGTGTTTTTGGTCTGGTCCGGGGATCTCTTTCCCCTTGTACATTTTGAATACCTCAGCAGGGAGGGATCCAAGGGAGCTCCTGATGAAATGCCTGAACCTCTTCAGCTGGCTATTATCAGTTTCGAAGAAAGTGCTGTTCTACTCCAAACTCCTGCTGGACTTGAGTAAAAGTGTGAATGAAACTCATTTCAGCCTCTTGAATCTGCGATCACATTCTTTTGGTCACTATTAGTAAGGGCTGGAACATTGGCTGACCTGCAAATCGAAGGCTTCGCCTTCAGTCTCAGTCTGCTACAATGACCACATCACCGCGGGACCACTTGTCATTCTAACTCCTCATCTTATCCTCTCTAGTGCACACGACCTGGAGATACGTGAACTTCGTTTGGGTCACCATGACAACAAAACCTCAGACTTTAACACGAGAGACTGCTTTTCATTTCCCACTTCATTCATACTGTCAATGCTGGTTTCTTCTTTTATCTAAATCGTGATCTTTCCCTTACCCTAACCAACCCATTATCAACATAAACTGACCGCACCTTTACAGTAGCGGTGTCAGATCAGAAACCGCGTTGTTTGTGCATTTCGTTTGATTTGTAGCAGTTGTGGAAGGAACTGAAAAATGAATTTGTCCAGTGGGTCCGTGTCAGAAAGCACTTGTATGTGTTCTTCTGGAGGGTAATTACGTATTTTTATGTGTTATGTATTTTGTGCTGTAAACGGGAGGACGGCAGTGTGAAATCACGGTTTGGGTGTGTTTTGGGTCATGGTTGAACATGCAGGTCAAACAGGTCAAACGTGTGTTTGATGTGTTTGACATTTTTACTTGTCAAACACACATCTAACTTATAACAGTAATATCTGCGTTACATTTAGGTGTGCTAGTGGCAGGACCCTGGTATTGTGCCTGCTTGCTTATTACATGGCTTGCACCTAAATGGAATAAACAAATTCCAATATGTACATTTTTGACAAGTTCGTTATCTTCGGTCTACCTTAGACTATCCAAAACAAAGAGACCCCGGTCTCCAGACAGTTATGGTAGAAAACAAGGTTTTACATCTGAAAGATCATTATTGAGCCATGTCACCCTGCACTGACGGTTGGTGTGCCCAGTTTTATTGCCCTCCCATACGACCATGTCGTCAGTTAATGCCCAACATGTCGGAAATTTCGGTTTTGTAATGCAAGCCGATGAAGAATCTCAATGATCGCTTTGGTCAGCGTACAAAAGGGAAATTACGCCGAAAAATATCAGCTGTTCTAAGACGCACTGCTAAATGCAATGCACACCAGGCCTCAGAGCGAGAAAACAGGCTAATTTTTGGCACAGTTCTGCTTTTTATGAAAGGTATATTCGATATAGATAAACAAATGCTGCCCAAATGGATCAGTTACTTTAGCACTTTATATTTAGAAGTGCTGAAATGCTCCTGTGTTCACAAATGTACAGTATGTCGTAGAGAAACATTCTTCTTTCAGTAAAATTCAAATTTATAGCAGACCCAGCCTTATTTGAAACAGAGCATCAGCTGGAATCCAGAGGGCACTTTTTTCAGCAGTTTAGCTCCCTCTGTCCTCTTGACAAGGAGCCACCCTGCTGAAGGGTCTTTGAGAAAGAGACAGCAAAAATCTACATTTCTTTGGGGATGAATATAGTGCCACATTGTTTCTTACACTCCTTGCTTTAGGATGTTTTTCCCATTTACTGTCGCAGCAGGAAGAAGGGTGCTCTTTTGATACTGTGAGCACCCCCCACCCCCAAACATAGACACCATCTACATTCTATACTGTGGCTGAGATTAAATCTACTGATTACATATTGAGACACAAAATGTTGGGATAAAAATTACCAGAAGGATGAAAATGTGTTATCCACATAGCCACACAAATTGCTTTAAAATGACTTATGAGCCTCAGAAAAACCTGTAAATTGTCTCACACCTTCAGATGTGTTTCTTCTCTGTCAAGCTGCTGTCAGCTTCTCATTCCCTCCTCCTCACTGCCCTCATTCCACCTCGACTATCACAAACAGACACAGAAATATTACACACACACACACACACATCCCCCAACAACACCACCAGAGCTCCAACACACACTCACACACTCACAAATAGGGGATATTGCAATGATGGACACCAAAGCTAGAGGGTAAAAATTGCATCGGACATCCCATCAAACCAAGGACTCATAACAGCTCAATACATCAGCCCGTGTGTGTGTGTGTGTGTGTGTGTGTGTGTGTGTGCGCGTGCGCATGTGTGTGGGTACTTTCCACGCATAGTCTCCTACCTATGTGCGCACACATCTAAAAACACGTTCACATGGGTAAACACTCAGTCACACACTCCATCATAGATTGTAAGTGACAGATGAGTCACTCTAGACATCCCACTGAAACATTGAGAGACGGCGTGATAGTTGTCACACTCATTTACTGATGCCTCTCCATCCATTTCAGAGCTCGTGTCCATCTTTAGAGGGATGAAGAGAGAGATGGAAGTGTGACCTCTGGCTGATTTTCTGAACCCATCCCTCTGTGCAATTTCTCATTCGTACTACCGCTCTGTTTTCAGCTGTCTTCCTTCTCCACTCTCTCACTTTGACTTCATTTTTTTCCACACTTCCTCTTCTACTGCCTTTCCGTTTTTTTTTTCTACCTCTCTCTTTTCCCGTCATCTCCTTTCCCTCTTTGTCGTGTCATTGATGCGACACTACTGAGTGGAGCGGCAGGCTATTATGTACTTGGCTTTGCTGTGCGGGGAAATGCAGCCCTCGTAGAACCCGAGTGCCGTACACAATGTAGACGGTGCTGCGTCGCTTTGAGATAGTGAACAAATAACCTGGAGAACCCGTCACAGCTGGAGAGATCTTAAGCAGCGCAGTGTGATCTCCTGGTAATTTTCTCGAAATTTATACCAAAAGCAGGTCAGACCAGTTTTGTTAGTACCCCTACGAAAAATTGAAAATGGGCAAAGGACTGCAGTAGCTCATTACATGAGGTGCCTATGGGGCTGGTAGGACGGTTGAAAAACAACAACAAAAGGTACCAAAAATGTACTCTGGCAACTCTATTCCTGTCGAGGTTCCACAGGGAAATACATCAACACAGCTTAAACGTGGTTTGAATAAAATTACCTGTGCTTAGTGTTGCCTGCAAATAGTATAAGCAGAGGTGTAGTCACAGGGATTTCACCACATTTCACAGTGATCCTTTGCAGGACAAAGATGATAGGTACGTTGGGGTCATGGTCATTGTACCGTGACCTCCAGGGCATGCTCGGCAGTTTTCAGAGTAGTGTGAAGCAGGTTGCAAGCAAGTACACCGCTTGTCCAATGCTCCTAGAATGACATATACGTACCGTATACAGTGTATACTATTGAAAGGGTGTCATTGTTTTTTAGGTGCCTTCTCTGATGGAAAGCTGGTGAGCTGATGAGAGAAGGTTCGAGAGACAACAGACGGCTTAAGCAGAGGCATTTATTGTAGCTTGATCGATCCGGGAAAAGAGAGTTGGCGCTGTGTAATGCCACCCACTTCTGAAGGATTCCTTCCTGATAAAGCGTATTTAACTATATCCTGCGTCATACTTACTACAGGTCATTCTTCATGGAACCACGTCACATCCATACGTGTGCGAAGATTCTACTGGGTACTGACCTTGAGACACTGAGACACGGGCCGTCTGTCATGGCTGTAACTTCTCCACCGGGGGCTTAGCTTATGCGTAGGCCCTTTGCCACGGCCTTGGTTGCCATGGCAACTGAACAGCTGAATTTTGACTCTCACAGCTAGAGACAGTCGTGAACTATGCTTTTAGTAAATGACCTTTGACCTGCGGACACACTGCCTAAACAACATTAAAGAGACTTAATGAAGGAAAATTCCTTAACCCCTTAACGCCTTCCAAAACCGTCATTGTTGAAAATATAAATCTGTTTTATGATCTGACAAAGCTGGTCAGAGAGACACAAAAACAACTTGGTTAGGTTCAGGGAAAGATCACGGTCTGGCTCAAAATGTCCTCTTCGTTAAGGTTAGGGGACCTTTGTCCTCATGTCCCAGCGATAACGCTAGGTCAACGTTAGGGAACAGTCGTGGTAACAGTGACTTGCAGTGGGAAACGGCAGGGGGACAGCAGTCTCCCAACTCTGGTATTTGGTTGAGGCCATCTATCCACTCTGGCCAACCCCCTATGCAGACTTTGTGGCTCTACCATGTCTACACTATTGCTTTGCTCCCAGAGGTCTTCCCCATATGAACATAGATATCGGATGTTTTTGTGAATTGACTGAAACAGCTAATGCTGTCGTTTTTCTATGGAGGGCAGTCTCAGTAGTTTGTATGGAGCCACCCAAAGCTTGAGTGAATGGTGACGACCAGGTGACCAACCAAGTGCGTGGAACCATTTTTTGCAAAATGGCGGTCACAACACAAGAGATGCAGAGAAACTTGCAGTGCTGCATGTTTATCTGTGCCTGGCTCTGCTCCTCGGCTGGGCTTCTTATTCGACTGTGGCAGTGTTGGGCATAGACATGAAAGCATATGCCTGCACACCTGCCACATTTCCATTGTAAGAAGGTGTTAAATCAATGCAAACAGACAGAGCTTGTTGAATTTGCACAGTGGGGCTGAACACAGAATATGGTTTGATTTTAAGACTTGGGTCTGTGTGTGTACACGGCAGATTTAGAGAGAGATATCTGCAGCTTGTATTGAGCTCATATCTTTCAGTCACTTCTTTATGAAGCAAAACTGATGCAATGATATACCACCCTACAAATCCGGGTATTGTTACACATGATCAAAAGCCTGGCCCTCTCTTCTTTTTCTTTTAACTCTCTCTTTCTTTTTTCCCTCCTCCTCCTCTCCCTCTGTCTCTTTCTATTCAGTTGCTCTTCTTCTACTTCTCTCACATTGATTCAGTTTATCCCCTTTACTTTTCTCTCTCCTACCCTGTCTTCTTAAACCCTCCCACCACCCCCACCTCCCTCAGTCTCCCTGTAGTATAGAATTGTCAGACTTTGATCAAAAGCCAGCCACTCTCATTCACTCTGCCTCTCTCAGACCTCTGTGCTTTCACGAATACTCTGTAGACTTAATGAGTACTATGGGCCTTGTCTGATAGACTGCTACACACACACATTTTACAGAAATACTACCCTCTCACACATTCATAAGCAACATGATTGCACACACTCAGTCTGCATGGAAAAAGTGATGCAAGATAAAATGCTGACTTTACTTTCAAAGAGAATGAGGCAACAATTAGCGTTCACTTGCAGCGTTAATGGAAGATGATGTAGCCGAGCCTCATCTTTCTCCTCTGCTGTCTTCCAGATGCCTCATCTTACTGATACAAAAGCCCCATCACATCCAAGGTACATACAAGACACATGCACTTGATTTAGAATAAAAATCTGACTTGTAAATATTTATATAATCTTACAGGAGAAACATTGGAAATCGTGCCAGGCGGGAGAAACCCCGTGCAGGCTTTGCCACATTTGTTTGTCCTGTCTCCGCTCATGTCTGGAAGTTTTCAAGAAAATTGCAAACTGTAATATAGTTCTTCATAAGGCTAATTGTGCATTGTTGGGAGTTCATGGATTCACATCCAAACTGGCATGTCAGTATCAAGTAGGAAACCCATTATTCCACACATAAATGTGAAATGTTTCAATTCTAGCCCAGGCTCATTTACATGCTCAGGCACAGACTCACTAACAGACTATTTATTTTTGAAAACATTTAATACAAATCTTCAAGTAAGTGAGATTAAGGTAAACTAATCTTTGTTTCGAAGATAATTTACCAGAGTAGATTCCTTGTCAAGTACAATATGTAAGTTGCATGTTGATATTTGCAAACTTCAAAAAGCAGCAAACTAGTTTCATGCCCTTTATGGGGCTGCCTGTGTCTCAGTTGCATCTGACTTCGTTGTACTTCTCAGAGATGCTGCTTGACATCTGTCCGCCAAGTGCCCTCATTGTGTCCTGCCTCAGCCATCCCCTGACTCTGGTGACACACCTGTCCCTCATCTGCTCGTCAAGCCCAGTATATTTACCAGCCGCTTGCCCTCTCCTTGGTGGTTGTCTTTGTTGTCCTGTGGTCACCATTCCAGCCTTTTTTTCCCCACACTTGTTGACCATTTTTGCTTCTACTTAAACCTAACCCTAGACTGCTGGGAGTGTTGCCTCGTTTTGACAGTCTAGACAGGGTAGTAGCCTCTTATAAGCCTGTGTCTAAGTGAAAACTAATTTATGTTAATCGGCCTTTCCTGAGGCCACATTTGGACCAGATTAAATACAAAAATACATCATGCTGGCCTGATAAAGCTGCCCATTTCATTGGGGACATCCAAATGTCTTTCTCTGGATATGTCTCTGAAAATTCTCAGTCATCCTATCAAGTGACAGGATTTCCAAAGTTAAATGTAGCCAGGCTAGGAGTTTTTTGTTTGTTTTTTTCTTAAACTTTTCCGGATTAAAGCAGCAAATCCAATTGTATTTGACTTGACATTTCTAATTTGTATTCCCTTGAAGGCGCAGCAGTTCCATCACTCGCAGCTCTCTGTATCTCAACACCCATTATGCGCTGGTCAGTTGTTTACTGGTTTGGTCAGGTGTTCATCAGTGAGTGGCAATTTTATACCACATGTACTGGACCAATGAAAAAACCACTGCAAGATGCAAATATCAGAATCCAAATATAAACCCAACTGTTTGTTCTTTTTACCAGTGTGCACATGTTGGACGCGTTATTAACATGTTGCCCGAAGTCATTCATTCGCATTATGATTAAAAGAAATGGACATTATATTTGTGTTTATTTACAATTAACCTGGTGCACTGTGTACCAGCTTGCCATTTGTAACAACTTGTAAACTGGAGTATCAGTAAATTTGTTCAAGTTTAATGTTGATATTGACCACTCGTTGGTTAATAAAAGACTTGACAAGGACCACTGAATGCACCGTTAGCTTTTTTTCTCTGTGTGGATTATGGTACATTCACATACTGCCAGTGAAAATATTTATCATATGTATGAATGTATAATGTTTATGAATCATTAATGATTTTTTTGGCTGGACCGCAACAGCGAGAGTCCAGCCCTAGTTATGCAAATGTCCGTGACCGACTGCCAGACTGAGTGCTGAAGTTACACCGTTGGTCAACTGGCTGAGTGTTGGAGTTTCCCCATTGGCCGTTGCTCTGTCAATATGAATTGGCCTGAAGAGTTCCTATTATATCACCAGTGGGCATTTATAGGCAGTGTTGCCAACTTAGCACCTCTGTTGCAAGATTAACTGACTTTTTTTTTTTTTTTTGGTACAAACCCTACCTACTTTCCGTAGAAGAACGTCGGCAGTACTGCCCTGGGAGTGCGAGGTCTGGCTTTCCCTCCGCAGGCACACGTCTCTGTGTCTCATTTAAAGGAATGCATGGCAGCTGCATAGACGTGAATGAGCTTCTCTCTGTCTGATCATTTTACAAGTAAATGTAGCCAAAATCACAGAACAGTCGTTGTCTTTGACTTGTGTTTATGGTGACTCTGTCTGATGGCGTCGTGGTTATAAAAATCTGGATTTTATCAGTGCAGAGCAGCAGCTTGGAAATGGCTTGGAGGTGACTGCTGGTTAGCACGTAGCCTTAATGGGCCACATTTCAGTCACTATTTCATGCTTGTTCCGTTGTCTGACAACAGATATGCCGCTGTATTAAATTACTGTATATGTGAGCACAGAGAGTAGGAGAGAAGCAAACAGATAAAGGGCTGTCAAGCCACACACTAGGTTTCTACCTGGTCTTGTTAAATGGTAAAACCTAGGAGCGCTTACACATTATTCGGAGATGATTAACCCCACTGACGCCCCTGTATTCACATCAGATACATGGAATTTTACCCTGAATTAGCTTCTGTTATTGCTAAGTACTTGTAGTGGGTGTAGTTGTTAATCCATTCAATTAGATATAAAAAACTGTGGAGGCTAAATACTAAACTCTTTTTGAAAGGCTCTCTCAGTTCTATTAGTGTTAGTATTATTAACATTACGACACCAGTATTTAGACACCTGCAGTTTTTCACCGAAGTGGGGGATGTTGCGATTTTCAGAAATTTCTAATATCTGACATGAAACTCTGCAGCTCTAATTTACAAGATGATGCTGAATACTCTGCAGACTGTAGTCCGAGGTAGAGGAGAACTGCTCTTCGTCCCACTAGCATTCAGTGCAGTTCAAGGACACGCCAACGTAGACTGCATCCTCTGTTGGGAGCCACAGCACAGGACAGAACTCTAATGTGTTTTGGGTAAAGATAACTGTTGCGTTGTGCTTTACGCAGTTATGTACACACAGGTGTGTATGTTTAGTCCGTTATGTATTAATTTCTCAAATTTAGAAATAGTGTGTGTGTGTGTGTGTGTGTGTGTGTGTGTGTGTGTGTGTGTGTGTGTGTGTGTGTGTGTGTGTGTGTGTGAGAGAGAGACCCTGTATTAGAATGTGATGTATTAAGTGTTTGAAATACGGTGTGTTGAAATAAATCATCATATTTCAATTACCCCTGCCCATAGGATTCACTCTCTAGCTTATCAGTATTGCTCAGACCCCAGACGCTTACTTTTCATCAATCTATCCCTGAGTGTGTAAGTGTGTATTGATTTGCCAGTGGTGTCTCACCCATTGATTACTGTTGAGACGCACACACATGCGCACACACACTGTATACTCAGTTCCCAGCTGTGATTTGCACAGGATTTGAGTACCAACCATCTTTTTCCTTTCGGGGTTCTCTAACACAGTGGGTTTCTTTCTGTCTTTGTTTGCTGCTTCTTTCACTCCGTTCTTGTGTTTTTTGCGTCTCTTTTCAATGAGAGAAGTCAATTACAGTTGGCACTGAGCAGACAAGGCAAACAAAACCCCGCACTGGTGTTTACTTTCACTAGTTATTTTCCATCTTTCTCCTGCGAAAACGCTGATGCTGTCACTACCCAGAGCCAAATTAGAAAGCCCTTTTTTGAACAGCCTGTGTGAGTATTCGAAGTTAGTCATATATCACCTCATGTATGTGATTCGTGGTGTACTTGTGTGCCCCTACATTGTGTGTTCATCGTAGCGCTCACGTCCACATCAGCCACCAAAAGCCACTACTTCCGATTCCCCCAAGCAGCCTGTTTCTTTTACAAATGCTTGAATCAAGTCAATGTGTCATTCAGAATGACGGGATTTCAGTCAGAATTAGGCAGGATGAATGACACGCAGTTTTGTTACTTTTGTGCTTGTTTCTCAAGTTCCGGATGAGACAGAGTATGAGTACGAGGAGTGTGAGTAAAGTTAGTTCAAGAAAACTTATCTTCATGTGTAAACATTTTAGCATTTTAGTGTTTTTTACAGTCTGAAATAACTCTTCTTCAGAAGCATCAAGTACGTTTCTTTGCATTCATCTTCCATGAGGATAATCTTACCAATGACCCAATTAGCATGTTTGCTTATAATTTGCCTATATATAGAATGACTGACAGAAAATAAAGTGTGCTCTTAAAAAGTGAAATAATGGGGTATTGTTAGCCTCGATTACCATGAATCAGGAAGCAAGGGAAAACAGCTAGCCCCGCTCTCTCAAAATAATTACAATGGCCTAACACCTCCGAAGCTCGATAAAAAACACGGTGTATCATGTGTGTTTAATCCACACACAAACAAAAATTTAAAAATGGGAGTTAAGTACTTGAACTGTTTCTCGATGAGCAACAGTTAACTGTCCGCCCAGCACCTCTGTGCATCATCTCTGGCTGTAACACAGGTTCCCAGATACTGCTGTTGAGCAAAGGTTTTGGTTTAGGAGCCTGTAACCGGCACCATGGTATCAAACCTGACAACCTTATCGTGAAAAGACTCCAGGAAGTTTTGCCCGGCTCTTGTTCGCCAGGGAATAGCTACAGCGTGCTTAAATGTTGAACTGTTCCTTTAGTACATAATGTAATGCCGACATCACTGGTTAAATGTTTTACAAAAAATGTTTTTTTGTAAAAACAGAAGTTGCTGTGTGTCTTCTGGAGTAAAGGAAGGAAAAAGGGGGGGGGCATCTATTGTGTTGTTGTTAACATTGTCTCGAGAACAGTCTCTCTGCTGCAACATCAGTACCGGGGAAAGCCGTCATTATCCCAGGCTCTGTCCTTTTGCTGCATTGTGCCCTCGTGGATGAGTTATGCCTTTTTTCCACCAACATGAAGTTCTTTACTAACAGTATTACAAAAATTGATGTTTGGCATTTGTTAATGGATTCAGAATCCCAGAATATGAGAATTGCAATTGTTATTTTTTTTTCATCCACCCCTGCCTTCCCACTACCTGCCTTCTAATGATTCCTGGTTTTACCAAAATATGACTAAATACACCGCTGCCCCCCTCCCCCCCTTTGTTTTGAGACACACAAATTAGGGAGAAGTTCGACCTTCACTTCGGAAGCCTACCCTGGCATTTTTGCGCAGCGTTAAGTCTGCGTTCGACCCAGATTTGCGTGTTTGTCCCCATGAACCTGACAAGTCTTCATCCCTACTCTCATTCTTCCCAGGAAACTGTCAAGGATCCGACCACTAAACGTCTCTGGAGACCCAACAGCTGCGTAACAAACACTCACCACCGTAACCATGACTTGGAGGAAGCCTGGTGACTATTTGTCCTTTTTTTTTTTTTTTTTTTCTTTTATCCTTCTTGACGGAAGCTCATACATTTGTTTTTGTTGTAAGACAATAACCTGGGGCCATGTGTATTCTGAATGCATGTATCCTTTGAGGGGTTTGATACTGACTCTGACTTTTTACTGGTCTAAACCACTACACACTACAGTTGTTTATGCACTGAACCGATTTCCCCGCTTAGTTCCGTTTAGCCAAGGATTCTACTCACTCTGTAAGATCGGTTGATGCACTTCAGATCAGTATGTTAGTAACTGAGATTTGTGAAAAATCTTTCTACAATTCAAAGTGTGACTTAACCCTGTCAGATTGAACACTCCAAATTGAATGCACTGATTTCATTTAATAATACTCTCCTATTTTGAGAGGAGTCGAGAAATAACGATCCCCGCACATAGTTTTGTGTCCTGTGTCATTCAAATTACACTAACCTCAACCTGACCTCAATTCACATCTTACCCGCAACCTTAACAAGGACCTCAGAGATGACGTTTTGCCAAAGGGACCAGGCTTTGGTCCCCATGAAGAGTACTGGTCCCGGCGAGGTCGGTGATTATACTGGAAGTGGTCCCAAAGAGGTAACAAAAACGCACACACACTCTCACTCTCGCGCCCGCAAACATAACGAGCCTTCAGCTGCTGGCTGTCAACAGACTGAGAGAGGAAAAGTTAAAGACCGTTGGCATTAAACACAGCGTGTCCTTTGGTACACAAACACACATGCACACATAGAAACACAGACGGAGTTGGCATCTGGTTGGAAGCTGTCATGTGAAGAGTTTAAGCAATAGTCCTCTGGTCTTGTGACACACAAGGGAACCAACAATATACACTGATGACTGCACACGCACACATAAACATTCTAACTGACACACATGATCGCAGCCACTCACACACACACACAAACACACACAGAGTAATCTCTGATTCATCAGAGATCTGCTGACAAGTCTCAAGCAGAACAAGTAAGACGACTGCAGCCACTGGCATCCTAAACAGCCACACGCACACTTTGTATACCCTACTTAGGCGAACTCATGCGCACAATAAAGTCTGTTAGATGTCTGTCAACGATGCTTAGGGGAGATGCTTGCACATAACACACGCGCTCGCGCGCTGACAGAGATTGAATGGAGAAGAGGAGGACGGCTGTAAGTGCGTGTGACGTTAGAGATCACCTAGGAGATGGTGAGACCGCGCGCACACACACGGATCGACAAGAAACAGAGCAGAGCCCTGCCAAAGCAAATGAACCCATCTGAAATGCAATCCCCATGGTCTTATAAACACACATACACACAGCCCAGCTGAGCAGTCCCAGTCTCTGCTTTCTCATTACTGCAGATAGATAGATAGATAGATAGATAGATAGATAGATAGATAGATAGAGGATGGGGAGGAGGGCAGGAGGAATGAAAGTGATGGGGTATAGGAACTAAAGACAAGAGGGAAAATATGAGAGTCAGGATGAGACAGGAAAAGAAATGGATAAGGAAGGAGGAAAGGGAGGTGGGAAGGTAGCAAGATGAGAGTGAAGGGAGGGGGAGAAGCCAGGCAGGATCTGCAGACAGTAGAGAGAGGGAGGGATGAGAAGATGATGTGAGATTGTGTTGAAAGCTATATTAGACAGAGCAGAGTGGCTGGCTATATGGCAGGGAAAATTAGTGTGTGTGTGTGTGTGTCTGTGTGTGTTTGTGTGTCGCTCTGGTCGTGGAAATTGGTGTCGGCAGGACCCCAGATGGCTGTTTTCCTGCCTGACAGAAGATAAGAGAGAAAAAAATATATAAACAAGGTAGCAAGATTGCAGGAGGGAAGAGGGGGAGAGAGAAGAAAGAAAGAGGAGAGGTGAGTAAACAGGAGAAGAGGAAGAGAGGAGCGCGGGAGTGGAAGTGAAAAACTGGATATCGTACGGGAGAAAGAGGAAAGGAAAAGGAGAGAGAGAGAGAGGGAAGAGGAGATAGGAGTAAACATAAGGAAAAGATGAGTATCAGAGAAAGGGGGGAGGTAGAGGAGTGGAAGTCCTTTATTGAACTACTCCTAGGGATACACCATATGAGCAGGGATACGTGCTAAATTCCACATGGCGAAACAAACCAGAATAATACTGTTTTAACATCAGTCACCAGTAGAACCATTAATACACTATCGCAAAAATAAGAATCAATCAATCGTCCCTCATCTCCCAGTGTACAGAGAGTTCCTCACACAGTCCTTGTAATGCGGAAGCACTCCAGTCTATCCAGTGTCTGATAAAAGGCATACTCCATCCTGAGGCAAGCTGCCACCAGGCCTTCAGTGATCTGCTCAGGGTCGACACAACCCATATGGATGAAAATCCAGACGGGCGGTCTAGCCAGCCCCCATACAGGTAATCAGCATATGAACACTTTTCCTTCTGGCAGAGGATCTGGCCTAAATAATTACAAAGAAAACACTCCCCCAAACCCTAGAACAACACCATGGATAACTCAAACAAACAGCTAACTCGTGACATTCCAAAAACAGATGCTCCAAAGCTTCCTTTTGTGAACAAAAAAGACACCCGTCCCTTTAAAGAGGATCAAGGTGGGCTGTTTGTCTTGTCCTCCACTGAATTGCTGCCCGTTCATGGGCGTGTTCAGCATGTTCAGGAAACACCAGCAGCCTTTCAGGGTAGATCCTGAGCCAAAAAACCCCGTCCACCTCGACTCCTTAGTCCCTACCAGAGTGTGCAGGTTGAAAACTTTAACGCAGTTCTAGCAAAGAGCCCTCTTCCTCACAGATTTAAACTTGTCTAGGTTGACTGATGGGCTCACACTCATCATCCCACTGGTCAGATTGCCATAGCTCTCAGAGGCCCAGGGAAGGATACCTAGACCTACTGCACAATGTGGTTCAGCAGCTTGCTGGACCTGATGTTGGCCTTCTAGTGATGAGTTGGCTCAGGCTGGACCACAGACTGGAGAATCAGAAACCATACAAAGGCTTTGGAGTACAGAGGCTCCTCATACAGCGACAACCCTGGTATTTCATTGGGCACTCCTGTGGCCTCAAAACCCTGCCTAAGGTTGGGTCAAAGGGTGATGTCAGGCCCATTATTTCCACCTGCTCAAAATGTAGCTGGAAGAAGTGTTTGTCATAATTCCGCCTTAGCAGCACCAAGACAGTGTCCAACCAACTACAACAACAGCCATAAAAAAAGTTTCTAGGCATTTTATAGCCGAAACAAAATTTTCTTAGACTATATGTAAATAAGACCTTGCCCAATTTCAACCAGAGCCAGGTAATTAACAATGCTGCCCTGACCAGAAGAAGGTCACGAGGGCCTTCGGGACCTGCTCAACCAGGCCCTTTGTCCTATCAGCCTTTGCCACAGAGCCAAGGTATCTAAGTTATATGCAACCAGAACTCTACCCCTATACCCCATAACAGCTGGTATAGCAGTCATTTCCATTTAGACAACTTGGCACAAAATGTCTCCACCGCAAAACCCCAGTTTGGTTTCTTGTATTCATCAGTCCCTAAATACACTCCCAAAACCTTCATAACCTCTCTGCTCCACCCCTCCACTCCCCCAGGTGTACAGACTCACTCTTCTCCCCCTTTACCTGTGCAGAGGAGGCGTTTTCACGGGGCCAGGCTGTCTGGAAGTACCTGAACACCCCCTTATTTTGTTTATAAAAACATTGATATCATCTGCATACGTAGAGTATGAAGGACTGTGTGTTTGACCTGAAAGAGAAAGTCCAGGGAGCCTTTTTGTTAGTCTGCACTTTATAGGATCGGGTAGGAGAGATGTAAAGAGGAGGGGAAAGGAGAAATAGGAGATTCTACAGCATCAGCTATGAATTTTGCACATTACACGATGGTCTACATCAGTTATTCCCAACCAAATGTACTTGTACCTCACAGGGGACAAACAAATAGGATTAGATACTGATGCTTATCCTTGGTATATTTGTCACGATAACAGACCAACTATGGTAGTCTGACTGCACAGGGTGTGTCTCGGTTTTCTACCAATGTGAGTCAGTTGTAACATCTATACACCAATCTTTGCGACTGAGATTGCCTGAAAGCTATTTAGCAAAAAAGCCAACCTAAAGCTGAAAGTGATAAATGGTTGATTTGTCCAGTAACTGCCTCTCCAAATGGTAGCAGTTACAAATGAAAAAAGTGACTGAAAAAAAGAAAAAAGGGCTAAAAGTCCATCAAACAATCCATGAAGTCAGCCCACCTGTCAAAGGAATAGGATCTAGGTGTACTTTGACAGTGCCGTAGGGGTAGGACAAAAAAAGGTTGAGATCCACTGGTCTTAACTATGTTTTTGAGATGTTTCCAGTCACACAAAAAACATAAAGAATTCTAAAAGAAATCATGTAATACTTGAATTTCTTTTGGTGTGATAATATGAGCTTTTAAACTGAATATTATTGAATACTGACACAAAAGCAATCTGCACCTTGAATGGGAAGATGTTTATGTCTATAGCCTACATGTGACTGTCCAAAATGTACAGCTTTTCTGCTTCAGTGCACCATTGAGACAATAAAAGCTTGGAGAGAGAGGAGCTGGCCTGTGACAGTGGTCAGGGGTCAAATCCAATCCCAAGATGCTTTGTGGCACAAGCCACAAAGAAAGCTCCCCCGTGTTTTTCTCTGTCGGCCTCTTTCCGGCTTCAGTCATCTTATAAGTTGACCGTTGTCTCACCACAGTGAAGACGCACCATCGCAGTCACGTAGACACACACAGAGTGAACCTCTGAGGAAAGGTGTATTGAGGAGCAGCTCCTCACACAGAATGAGATATGCTGCCATACTTATTTCCTTGCATTGTGTATTTGAGTTTATACACTTTTGTGTATTTCTTTGTAATCACATGTGTAAACATGCACGTGTGGTTTGTGTGTGTGAATATATGTGTGCTTGTTTCAGGGCCACACAGTCCTAATCACATCAGATCAAAGCACTGATATTCAGCTCAGCATGATACTGGGATGAAAAACAAAACAGCTGGATTTTTTTGATAATGGCACTTCACATTAGTGACCACTGACATCACACAAAGTTTATCTTTGGAATTTATTTCACTGAGGACACAGAAACATGCTTAACACTGTCACAGCTAAGGGGTTAGCAAACAGTAGGTAAATCAGAGAGAACGAAGGCCAACTCTGCTGCACCGAAAATAGATTAGAGTGCGGAAAAAAATATCTTTTTCACAGTATTTACTACGTCATACTCAGCTGCACAGTGTCACATAATAAAAAGCAGTAAATATTGGATGGATTTTTATTTTCTGAATTTTTATTTGCTAAAATTTGAATAATTAGTCCAGTCACAGGTTCACAGGTTGATTGATATTGTCTGAGAATAATTTATTATATTTCCTTAATTGATTAAGTTTTTTAAATTGATTAAAAAACCTGGCCTGTGTTGCCCCCAGAAAAAAATTTTCTTCCAGACCCCTGATGTATATTAATATATGAATGTGCAATAAATCATGACAATGCTGTGATTAAGCTTTGGTTGGATTTAGGCACAAGAATGACTTGGTTAGGTTTAGGGAAAGGTCAGAGTTTGGGTCAAATAATTTCTTTTGTAAAAGTTACAGAAACGTGATTTGGCTTAAAATGGCGACTTTGTTAAGGTCAGGGGACTTCAGCGTCACGGTTACAATAATAAATACATGGTTATGGTTATGAAACGTACGCTGTCAACAAGACTGGGTCTAAAACGTCTGCGTCAGCTGCCGTCCGGTCAATTAAATGAGTTGGATAGAGAGTTGTAACTGCCTAGGGAAAGCCCGAACTCGCGCTCGCGGGGCAAAACTGGCGACTGCCTTGTAAAGTTGCTGAGATTGTCCAAAAAGTCGCTAGATTTATTGCTAGGTGCCTGTAAACGCCCCCCTGATGATGCGATACAAACTGTTTGCGCCCGTTCATTTTGAAACTGCAATGGCCAATGGTGTAACGTCAGCATACAGTCACGTGGCGCTCGGCTGACCAATGGTGGAACTCTATCTGTCAGTCAGTCAGTCATTCCCGGACGTTCGCCTTTATAGGGATGGCCCCGCTGTTGCGGTCCAGCCAGAAAAGAAAGAAACCATGTTGACTCACAGCTGAAAACAGGAAACCAATAACCAATTTTTGTTTTGTTGAAGCATCCGTCCACCTTGACCTTCTTCCTGTGCGGACTCTGTCGCTCTATAACGTTACCTGACTTCCCATAAAAATGACTACTAGAAATACAGGTCACTTATGTCGTATTTTGACTCTTGTTGACCTGACTGATGCTGTTGATTTTCTCGGTGGAGAGTCGCCAATAATATAATGACAAATGAATATACAAGTACAATGTGTGTTGGTTGTGTAAGGCCTCTGATAACCTGTCCAAGGTGTTCATACTTATGTGACCTTGAATAACAAGCTGGTCAAGGAAATTCATGAATAAATATTGTAAAAGCACCGTGCAGGCTCCTTCCTTCTGTAAACTGATGCACTGAGAAGCAGATAAAGAGAGGTAAACATAACACATGAAACAACTCGGCCGGTTAATTCAGCAGCAACTACACTCCCAAAACTATTTTTCATGTCACTTTTGTTCCTTGCTATGTTATCCAAATCAATATTGTCCCAGCTACTATCCCCGCCTCTGCAGAAAGCAGCACAGACCACCGTTAAAAACAGACTTCCATATGTAATGGCTGTAAGGCAGAGAAGGAGAGGAGGAAAAATTGGTGCTTTCCCTCTCTTTCCGCGGTGGGTAGATTGCCCTTCACAGTCTAATGAGTTCTGAAGGAGCTGAGCATGAAATGGAGGGAGAGACATTCACAGGCCAGCAGGCTGACTCATAAATAACACACCTGAGAGCAGAGGAGAGAGGAGGAGAGAGGGGGGTGGCCAGAGATAGGGAACCTTTAAAAGTAGTGAAATATAGGCCTGCTGTAGAGTGCAAAATAAGAGGGGGAGAAATAGACTTTTAGCAAATGGAGAGAAAGAGAGAAATAGCTTTGAAAAGGTGAGTCGCTATATACAAATAACCTACCGGTCAAAAGTTTCAGAACAGCTTTTGTTTAACTTTACATAATGGGAAAGTCTCAGTGTTTCTGAAATTAAAGCACAGAACAAATAAACAACTCGAGATGGAATTAATCTTTCTGTTGAGCTAAATTGAATCCAACTTTTTTGACTCCTCCAGCAGCTGAACACACTCGTGCTGTTCTTTCTACAGTGGAAATGAAATATTGCTCAGGAAGTTCATCCCAACACTGTTGCAGAAGTTCCCACGAATGTGTTGCACTTGCCAGGTTGCGTCGCTCTGACCCTCTGTCCGGTTCATCCCAAACCAGCTCCATGGGGTTTAAGTCTGGACACTGTGCTGTTCTTCCATCATGTGAAGCCACCGTCTGGTTCTTTTCGTCTAAAGCTTTGGGTCATTAATCTTGCTGTGGGATGAACCCCGACCAACCAGTCTGTCTTCCTCTGTTACCGGTCTTTTTCTCGACATTATGATGGAAATACACAATACTACTTCCTGCAGAACAGTATTGCCCGAATGATACTTCAAAAGGGTCTGGTAACAGTCTGCTCCAACACTGCCTTGGTACAGACAGAGGGTTTTTGAGTAATCAACAAAAGTTGGACACCTGTAGGAAGTGTTTGCATTAACATTCAAGGCTGCATTTGCTTCCATTGCTGCAGAAACGCTGTAGGTGAACCAATTTCTTGATCCCTGAAAAAGGCCTGTTTTATATAAAGTTTACATGATTTTTCAGTTTTTTGGTGAACACAACTTTTTTTTTTTAACCTCAGGCAGTTTACCTCTTACCTTTGTACTATTTAAGGTTTTTCACTGGCCATGATCTGCTTAAATCTCAATAAAAACTGGAAAATTGGGGCTGTTCTAAAACTTTTGACCTGTAGTTTACACACAAATGCCAAGCACCAACAGTATGTGGCGCGAAAGATGGACAGACTGAGATTTAGTTGCAAAATGTTTTCAGTTTACTGTACAGATGGATCCAAATGTTTTCCTGTCATCATGTGAGTCGACCACATGACTAAAAGACACTCTTTTGGCCACTAGGGGGCAGAAGAACACGGTGAAAAGCTGACAGGACGTAGTTGTTACTGCTACAATTAGCATTCGTTTAAAATCATGTCTTTCTCCGCCCGAAGACTGTAATATCAACATTCGCTCTCCTTTTAGTTCTGTTTTGGTTCCTGAGAAAAACAGCCGCGCAGAGTTCCACTTTCTTAACTGGCTGTTTTTGTCAAGCCTAAATAACTATCCCATTTATTATCAGTGTTGCAAATCTGTGTAGAACTGCAGTACTGGGTACATTTTCTCTGTGGGAAAATCTGGCACCTTCCTGTTTTTAAAAAAAAAAAAAAAAAAACTGACAAGTTAATTTGATAGACACAAAAAATGCACAGGGGTTACACTGAAATAAAGGTAGTTTTTTTTGGTATATCCTGACAGGGTGACATTTTCAACATACACGGCTCTTTGTAGGGACAGCACTGAGTTTTAGGTAGTTGTAATAGCGCGGAGGAAGACGGTAAGACGGAAGTATCTGTATGAATGCACACATAGATGTATTCAGTGCATTCAGACAGGAACACCTGTGTGCATACAGAGCGAGCAGGGAGAGAACCAGAGACAGGGGAGCACCGGTATCTCCATAAGTAGTTTGTCTAAACGGACGTACACGAATGCGTGTTCATATGCATGAACGTAGACAGACAGAGGTAGAGCGTGGAAACTGCACCGCTTACGCTGGGTAGTTTACATATAGCCAGGAGGAGCGAGAGTCGCTGAGGCAGACAGAGCGGCAGACAGCAGGTCAGACTGAGGAGGAGCATGATGCTGCATACAAACACTCCGCAGAAACCCTGGGAAAGAAAGGAAAGTAGGGCCTGGTTTCATTTTCAAGGTGGGCAGATAAGCTTTAAGTGATATGATATACACTATATGCACATGTACACGTACATACTCAGTATTTCAACGGCCATAGTATCGTGGCAGTGCAGCAATGATTCGGCGTGCTGCTGGAGTGCAGCATGTGTTTCAAATGCCTGTCACTTTGTTTTCTCCTTAAACATGGTCACAGTCCCTCCGGCGTTGTTAGCGTACTAATTATCTGAATCCAATCGATTTTAATCCAGTGTCGTTTTGATCTTCTTGACAGTACACATTCACTGAAGAGGTCGGAATGCATGTTGGAGCCGCAGAAAAGCATGTATATAATGTAGCCTGTGTTGTTTGCAAACACATAATTAAATCAGTTTTAATTGGGACTTTATTTCGTTTCATTTTTAATAAAAATGAGCGCACAGCGCTGCGTCTGTGTTGTATTTCTGCTCACGCTAACTGCCCGGCTCTTCTTCTCTGCTGCTAGTAAAGTAAAACAGATGTACCCCAGCTGTTTTTTCTTTGTGCTTGTTACAGACCTACCGATGCAGAAAATTCTAAAGCAGGTGAAATAACTTTTTTTTGTCTTGCCAGTGTGCGTTATAGAGTCCTACTATCTGAATGTTTTCATTTTTTATTTCATTTGATGCCATTCAAGAAAAAAGCATCTGGACCATAAAATTGCAAGGTCACATAAGTTATGTTTGCGATTCCGGGCGTGATGAATCACTGTTTTTGCCTTTGATTTTTATAACATTAAACATTATCTCACATACAGAGGCTGAGGTGATGTATACACAAGCACTGTGTGTGTTGTGAGTTGTCAGGTGACAAAGGGACGACTGATAGGAAGCACGTGGTGTTGCATACACATGGGTCTTATGATATGATACGATGACATGAATGGTGACCAATTAAGAGGCAGCTAAATACACCAAACATTCTCTTTCTCATGCTGATTTTTTTTTTTTTTTAGCTTTTGTGAATTGTTTCATCTCCGGGCATAAGGAATAAAATTCACCTGTCGGGAAAAGCTTGAAAAGTTTGCGTCAAAATTCTGTTGAAGTTGAAACGTTGAATTTTTATTCAGTTCTTCGTTCATTTTTTCCCATCTTCTGATGATGCCGATAATATAATACCAGCACCTAGTATTGGCAAAATGGAAGAGGGTGTTTTTTGAAAATATTTGTAATGGTGTCACTAAACCAAAATGATTGAAGTATAAAATCCGGTAGTCCTCATAATCATCCCTCCTTTTCATTCCTCTTGAGTGAAAGAAAGCAATTAATGACCTCTCCAGCTCCGTTCCATCTTTTTGATTTCTCTGCCGTCACAATCGCACAAAGGGCCAGGCGAACGGAGAGAATCAGCGCTCAAATACGTTTCTTTTTCCCTCTCCCCACACCAGCACAAAAAGGGCTGTATGACATGAATGAAGGCCTAAATGAGTGGAAAAGGGTTGAAATGGCTCGAGAGAAAGGGAGAAATTCGAACCGAATGACGGGCAAGGCAGCGAAAAAGACAACACTGGCTCTCAGCCGCTGGCTAGTGGCTAGGTGCTTCTGCCAGGTGCTTGTTCATGTGAACGGCGATATGTGGACTTTGAAACCAAAGTGGAGACACAATGAATAACACGTTAGTTCTGGTTTTTGTGAAATTGTGTGAGATGCTTCTGTGCATTTGTGTAAGTTTTGCAGAGTAGGATGAGCAAGGTACTATTTTCTTTTGTACATTTGGTGTTTACATTTCTTATATTTTAAGAGATTGTCATCACTAGACAAATGACAGCTTTGGTTGTTCACTCAGTTACACTGACTTACTGTATCTTCACATTTTCCTGACAAGCGAACTCTTGTAGTTGAGCAAATAGGGTTGCCATTGTGATTGTGGACTTGTCGTTTTAAAAAGTAATACCTTCAGTTTCTGTCATGAGGACACGTTCTCTGTGTCTCTATCCCTGCCCATCCTGTCCACCAGATGCTGTCCGAATTTCCCGCCTTTCCCTGTCCCCTGATCTCCACGCGACACCTGCACACATGCTCCTGATTCTAACACGAAGCCACTCCTGTCCCTCATCTAAGCTACACCCGGCCACAGTCACGAGTGTTAACGCCAGATCATCTATTTTGTCACCATGGCCATAGAATCTTTTTGTCATTCTGCTGATTTATGATTCCGGCCTGTTTTTGGTTTTTGCTTTTACAGCTTTTTTTCTCGGCCACAGAACTGCTCGTACAGAACCCCTAGTATATGACATGGTGGAACATTTGGAAAAAAATGGATGCATTGGTGTTTCCCTACGGGATTGCTATGGTAAAGTGTGTAACGTCATGTACTGACAAACATTGGTGGTGCTAGGTTGAGGCTTGATAGGGTTACAGCCCCACCTCAGCCCCACCAAGAATCTCCAGACGTTTGACGTACAAAATCCTGTCCGATGTCTTGTATGCAGCAGACGTTTCTCTTAGTTGGCGCCCCCCAGTTGCTATAACAACCATCCATGCAGTTAACGACGCTCATGTCACTCAAGATGTGTTTACTGAACTGTTTGGGTCAGTTTGCTTTGGCATGCTAACAGCTTGTTAAAATGCACCATTTCCCCTCTTCAAATGATCTTCGTCAAGAGGAAGCCGTAAAATGGTGAAAATGCGTAAGTGATCAGTCCTTGTTGGGTTGTTGGGCAGCCAGCAGCCAGGGGAAGGTCTCTGGTGCCCAGCCTTGAAAAGGTAACCCTGCAAAAATTTCATAACCGCCAAAGGAGCTTTATTCAGAGCTGGTATGAGCAGGACTCCTGGCTGGAAAAATGTATCACTAAAGATGCAACTCTTTGTAGGCATATCTGTCGGTGCGTTTGTCTGTTTCCACATCTTCCCGTCATCTGACCGCTCTTTGGTTCTATCTACCGGTATCTATCAGTGTGCTGAATATCATTTAGGTCATTCTTAGCGAGAAGTACTTTTGAATCATCAAAAGTGTTTGCAGGAGGCATGTAATGATTGAAAAATTACTTTCGAATGCTACGCATCCAAGCCTAGAATTTGGTATTCCTGTCTTTACTACAAACATCACAGCCCCACAAACAAATAATTAAGCCCCCAACTTGCCCCAGGAAGTGTCTTATTCGCAAACCAAGAAGTAACTAAACGGACCAGAGGGTAGAGTCAACTGTTCCAACTTAACCAGTGGCTTATAATAGTAAAAGGTTAAGGAATAGTGGTTTGAAGTAGGTCAAGCAGACTGACAGGTATGGGTATCTGCGTGTGTGTGTGTGTGTGTGTGTGTGTGTGTGTGTGTGTGTGTGTGTGTGTGTGTGTGTGTGTGTGTGCGTTCTGGCTGACCAGCAAACTGAAAAAGAGGGAAAAGAAAGAGGGACAATTGAAGATGGTGAGAGGAGGAAGGTTTGCAGGATTTAGTTTAAGTGGGTCATGTAACGAGGTGGATTGACAGGAGAAGGTGGGGGGTGATGAGGAGGGGGGCAAACAAAATGAGAGAGGGGAGGGAAGGTGAAGTGACAGACAGGGCTTTTCATGGCTATCAGAGAGGGGTTATAGGAAGGAGGGGGAGAGGCTGATAGAAAAGGCCGTGGGGGTGACAGCAGTAAGGGAGGGGAGGAGATGGAAAGGTGACAGGAATACTTGGGGTGACAAGAGTGGATGAGGGTGAGGGAGGGAGAACATGACAGAAAGGGGCTACAGGGGGTGTAGCCGCAAGAGGGAGAGACAGAGGAGGAGGCTGAAGGCAGGGAGGCAGAGCGAGAGAAAGAGTGGCAGGTGGGAGGATTACAGGAGGTCAGGAGAAAAGGTCACAGGAAAAGGTCAGGGTGGAGGGAAAGGTGGGAGGGAAACTGTAAGCAATGACACCAAGAGGGACGGAGAGAAACAGAACGCGGGAGCGGAAGAAGGATATTCCAGCTCCAGCTGTGACACCACTCACCTCCTGTGATCTCTGTTTCTCCCTCAGCTACCAGGTATGTTCGTGTGTCTGCCTGTGTTGAAAAGTTGTTGTTTTTTTCCTCTCAGCTCTTAGGTTGTGTTTGGGAGCATGAGAGAGGAGGGAAGGCCTCCCAGGACGCTTGCCCTATTGTAGCGCTGGTGGTTGTCAGGCGGTCTAGAGCTCGGAGGCCTCTCCCAGAGTGATGGGCCTCCAAAGCAACCTTTCCAACAAGCCGCCTGTCAGTCAGCGTTATCTCTTCCAAATGACGCCGAGAGGAAGACTCACAGAAACAGTGAACTCCTGCAAACACGATGCAGATAAAAAGTTGTTTTCTTTCTTTCTTTTTCTTATACCAGCCCCACACAATCAAACTGGGATGTCTACGGTTTGATTATTTCAACAGTTTCAGTTTTTCTGTTTTCTTCTTGTGACTCAGATACTTTATGGAATTTCCTTAATATGAATTATTACAAAAGTGATGGTCATGGTCATGGTCTTTTTTTTTTCTTTTCATTTTTTCCTCATCTCAAAAATTTTAAATATATAAAATATCATATTCATCAAGTGTCAGGCACTACATAATGGCTCATTTTCTTCTTTTAATCAGTTCAGTGTGTTTTGCTGCAAATGGCAGTATTATCATTTTTGATCATTTGAATGAGATCTCTTATTTTACTGGGATGTCTATTTACTTAACTGAGTCACAGTAGCAACTATTGCTTCTTGCTTATCAAATGACTCTTTGTATACAAGGAGAAGTTCATCTATCGCTTTTTAAACTTTACAAAGATCTTTGTGGTATTTAAATGTTGTCTGTTTGCTGATAAATGTTCTAGTTGTTAAAGTATTGAACCAAAGCTGGGGAAGAACTGCGAACTAAACACATACAGTACATACATTCAGCAATCGTGTGTGCTGCATTTTTCATCGACAGTTTTTCTTTGTTTTACCACTATTAACATGTAACACACTGATCTGATAAATAAAGGGGCACCGCAGAGTGTGTCTTTCCTTAGCCAGGATCTATTATTTCTAGTGATTCCCTCCTTCCCCTGTGATCCTCCTCCAGCTCTCCACAGCTTTGCTCCACCCTTGTGCTCAGTCTTTTTCTTTTTTGCCACTTTGTCTGTTGGTATGGTATGTGTACGTGTGTGTATGTTAAGACAATATGCACAAGGACTTATGTATTTTATATGCTGGATTCTTTGTAGCTTGTATTAATTTCTGTGCAGGTGTGAGAGCTTATGTGGGTCTGTACAGATGTATAAAATATGTGCATATACATGTTTGCACTTGTGATCTTGTGTGAATTTGCATATTTGTATGTGCTGCAGGTGCAAACAAGTGTGAGGGGTTTTGTGTGTGACCTATTAATGCCACAGCTGTCTCTGCAAGCAGAGAGCTGACTGCTGCATACAAATGATGTCAAAGGGCGCAGAACATGCCAAGCAATGTTGATTAAAACTGACGTTATAAAGATAAGCTTGATTAATTCTGCCACCTACTACAGGTTGACAGCCGAACAAATATTGCTGGTTCGTTATGAAACGCTGCCAAGAGGGAGAACTCACCACCACCAATCCATGTTTGATTAATTCCGCCAAGAAAAATGTATTCCTAATTTTGCTCCGTTTTTGCTTTGCTGGTGTAGATTCCTGGTAAAACAGCCTTATAAACCATCATATTCATCATTTGACTTTTGACATGGCCATTACGTGAGTAATACTCCACCATATATTTTCTAGTTTGCAAGAACAAGCTTGGCTTGAAGATCCACCAAGCAAGGATGAAGTGTCTGGCATGAGCGGGAGTAGCACAACGCACGGGTGTCCAACCTGCTGAGACACAGGATGTGCCAGGCCCAGAGTCACCCCATAGTGCTCGGAACCGTGGAAGCAGTTTGATGAAGATGTCAACCAAAGGGTGACATTGGAGGTGGCGTTGTGAAAGGGCTCAAAAATGTGCTGCCTTTTTGCAAACCCCTACAAGTTCACCAAGGAGTTGCTGGCGTAGAAGCGCAGTGGCAAACTGCTCTAGAAGACATAGACCAAAATCTGAACAAGACATGCAGAGACCCTGAAAGAGAGCAGGAGTTGGGAGAGTGCAACATCCTAGTAGACCCCCCTGGACAAGATGTGCAGTTGAACATATCAGAGCTGCATCTTAAGGAAGTCAGAGATGTCGTCCGCAAAGCAAGAGCAAGCTCTTCTCCAGGACCAAGCAGCACCTCATACAAAGTGTACAAGAACTCATCCAAACTCCTGCTCCATCTATGGAAGATCCTGCGAGTCGTCTGGAGAAGAGGGAAGATCCCAGAACAGTGGAGAGTGGTTGAATGGGTGTGGATCTCGAAGGAGGAAAACTCCATCCAGATACACCAGTAATGCATCCCCTCCTTGCTGTGTATCGAGGTGAAGATCTTCTTCAGTTCCATTTCAAATCAGCAAAGAACAGCTATATCGATACATCAGTCCAGAAGGGTGCCAGGCTGTTTGGAGCACACCATTGTGGTGACACAGCTCATCAGTGAGGTCATCAGGGAGGTCAGAGGTCACAAGGGCAACCTCTTAGTGGTGTTCTATTTCCAGGACACTGTTCTCCCTAGCCATGACCACTAAGTTCTGCTTAGAGCCCAGAACGAATTCCCCTCGATGGCAACCACCCATCAGGGCATTCATGGATGACCTCACAGCCACTACAAAATCAGTTCCAGGCTGCCGGTGGATTCTGCAGGGGCTCGAAAGGCTGGTGGAGGGGGCCCGGATGTGTTTCAAACCAGCAAAATCAAGATCTATGGTGCTGAGGAACAGGAAGCTGGAGGATAAGTTATTGGTTCTATCTCGCAGGCACAGCCATTCCAACCATCATAGAAAGCCAGACAAGAGGTTAGGGAAGGTGTTAGACAGCTCTCTGAGGGATACAACATCCATCCAGTCAAGTCTGGCCTACTGAGGAAGTTCAAAGCCTGGGTGTATAAGCATGGCATTCTTCCCAGAATCCTGTGGCCCCTCCTTGTCTATGCAGGTCCAATTTCAACAGTCGAGACCTTAGAAAGGAGGTCAGCAACCACCTCAGGAGATGGCTGGGGCTTTCAAAGAGCCTGAGCAGCATCACACTCTTTGGAAAACACAACAAACTGCAACTGCCCTTCAAATCCTTGTTGGAGGAATTCATGGTGACGACAGCCAGAGAAGTGGTAGAGTAAAGGGATTCAAGTGATCCGAAGTGACTATAGCAGCGATCCAAGTGAGTACTGGCAGGAAGTGGAGGGCAGAGGAAGCTGTTCAGGAAGCAGAGGCAAGGTTCCAACTCCCCAAATGAAAACCACCAGAGGGAAGGATAGGTGCCACCTAGTTCAAGAGGGGATGAGAGCAGCAGTGGAGGAGACAAGAACCTGCAAGGCAGTGGGAATGGAGCAACAGGGAGCTTGGACAAGATGGGAGAATGCAGTCGAGAGAAAAATGACCCGGGCACACTGTGCTCCAAGCTAGGAACCCTGGAGTACATCCCAAGCTGCCGCACAAAGGAACGGTACCAATGAAGGCATGATCAGGTCCTGAAGACCACTGCTGAAGCCATCAGTGTAGGAGTTGAGTGGGCGAAGCGGTCCCGACCCTCCAAGCAGGCTTTCGCCTTTGTCAGAGCTGGGGAGCAGCCAAACGTCTGCAGGCACCCTGACCTAAGCACAGGACTGGCAGCCGTTGGTGGACAATGAACAGCAGCTCAAATTCCCCAACCATATTGCAGCCACCACCCCTTTTTTCAACAAACCTTAAGGTTAGCCAAATTTGTTTTAAGAAAAAGTACAGTTGTAAACATTCATTGCAATTTACAGACTGATTTCCTGGTCATTTCAGGTGCGCTCACTTTCAATTTTACCTCCAAATAAAGTGGTTTAGATATTTTAAACATTTGGCCCATTTACAATGTGTCTGATGGTCTCCTAAAAACTGCATTCATATAATATTTAATGGCTTTGCTATTACGTTTTCCTCATGTCCATACTGGCAGCAAAGAGATCTCTGTCTAAAGCATTTTCAATGTCGGACAAAATCCAGTCCTATTTCTGTCAAAACGTTATTCTGAAATTGTCAAATCTAATGGATACCTTCCACAGTTAGTCTTTTTAGTACCAAATGTCCTCTGTATCTCTGCAGACAGTGTTTTGCTTTCTGAGCTGCTGTCAACTAATTGTACCAAAAAGATCCTACACACCTCTACTTTGGCATCGCATTGGCAATCGGATGCAAAATCATGACATGCTAAGTCTTTTAATATGAAATATGAACGCCATTCCTAGAAAAACTGCGCTGCGTCTCATGCCATGGCTGACTCTTTCAATCTTGACCGAGAGAACAATCTTAACCAAGTGCCTAGAGTTGCCAAACATAACCGTAAAAAAGGTTAACTGTGCTTTATTCGGCACAAGCGGATATTGTAGTGAAAACAAATTAAATATTTTCAGTGAACATTTTGTAGATTTAAAATGTTTCCTTATTGTGTTGACTTGAAAAACATAATCTGTGTGACATTATCTGTCTTTCAAAACATATCTTCTGTTGTAAATTACTGTTAGAGAAATATACATTTTATGAGAAAGGGTGGCCACATGTTTCTTTCCATGTTGGACTTTGTTCCAGTGATGTCACCCCTTTCCCTGTTTTTGACAATCAAAACCAATAGACAGAATGACAAAAATACCGAGAGCAAGACCCAGGTCGTAATAACCTGGAATTTTCCTTTAATAACATGGAACAGAACTCATAAAAAAAGGCTTCAAGTGCCACTGCAGCATAGGTCCTCAGGTAAACGGGTAATGACCTACAGTAGCTCTCTTCTCACAAGATGTTTTATCTTTTTTCTCTGAAAAGTACTCAACTCACAACCTGAACACTGTGTGCAAGTGAACCTCCTTCCAGCATGGTGTAGATTTTTAATAAACCAGTGTTACAGCACCATAGATACCAGAAGCGCATGGGTACACACCCACTCAGAGGACTCGAACCCACAGCTCATAGTGCACCCTTACCTGCTGAGCCCCAGTGTTCATCACCGTCAACTGTAGGATTATTAAAAAAGCATTCGCATAGAGCTGCAGGTATCACAGGCCCAAAGGTGCACGCCCACTCCGAGGACTCGAACCCATGGCCAGATGCACAGGGTGAACCTTAACCCGCTGAGCCACTTGGCTCCTCTGCAGCTGAATGTGGGCGTTTTTTTGGTTTTTTTTTGTTTTGTTTTTAATAAAGCAGCCTTATAGCACCACAGGTACCAGAGGCCCTCAGGTAAACAGCTAATGAAATCCCTCTCTCCCTCTTGAACTAAATCATCCAAATAGCAACCGGTACCTCAGGCACAGAGGCAGACGGATGGCAAAGAACCAGGGAGAGACAGAGGGAGGGAGGGGGAGAGAGATGTGGAATGAACGGAGAGGAGTGGAGGGGTGCGAGTGTAGAAGGGAGACAATAACGTGAGTTGGGGAGAAGGGTTACAGAAAAAGAGGGAGAGAAATTGAAAGTGTATGTCCTTGTGTGTGTGTGTGTGTGTGTGTGTGTGTGTGTGTGTGTGTGTGTACTGTTAGAAGGTATTGTGGGGCACCATGGAACAGTTACATTATATTGTATACCTTAAACATCTCTCAGTGCCATAAATCACTACATTAACAAACCTCACTCCTGAGATTCGCAGCAGGTGTGCGACTGCTGTCATGAATCGAGCCTTTAAGGTGAAATAGATTTTCTTTCCGCTTGATGTGACTGCAACCTGAGCCACTACCCGTTTCCACAGACAAACAGGCCTGAAAATTTCGCTTCATATCGGTCATTAGTTGTGGCTCGATGGAAAGTTTTATTTCTAAGTCGAGTCAATATCTTAAATTGTCGCCTTTGTCAGAGTTTCTGTTTTTTGCAAGAAATGGGGTCCTTATGCACGAGAATGAGATAATACTGCAGAGGTGAAAGAAACCATTGATACATATATATTTAGGGATATGTTCATAGATTCAGTACAATGGCCCGGCTGTCTCTATATGTTTTTCTGGTTTCATGAAGTAATTTGCCATTGTTTTTAGCCATTCCAGCGGCATGGCTCTAGGGATGGCAATGCCAGTCGGTCAAAAATTTCAATTTGCCCGATACTCTTGTTTATCCCCGGACACCTACAAAACTAATGTCATTCCCATTAGCCTCGGCTGTATTGTTTAGCTCCAAGCACAGCTGCGCCGTAATTTGCTGCTTTGTGTTTATTGCACAAAGTTAGGAAGAAGATTGGAGTTGCCCTTAGGTGAAGGGGCTCGTGGTATTTTTGTTTGATTTCTGTTAAACTATTTCTATAGTCTTACGTAGGGCTGTCACTTTCTCACAAAAGTCAAGTTTGTTAATTCCACATAATGTGGTAGAGTTAGAATGGTTTTGTAAACCCACAACGTTATTTGCCTCACCGAGCGACAGCGAACAGGTAGCACTAAGTCTCAACCTTTATTCAACTCCAGTTTTTCCATCTATGGTGTTGAATCCAAACTGCTCCCACCCAACTCAGCATAACTGGCTGGTTGACTCCAGTATCAAAGGAATAGTTTGACATTTTTGGGAGCTACGCTTTTTCACTCGAAATGATTTTGATAGCACTCCCATGTTTGTCCTGCAGGTTCATGGGTATTGTGGAATTTAAATCCATCCACTGTCCCAAAATGGCAAACAAAACAGGGTTTCTCAGAAAGTTGAAATAATCAAAACTGGTGGCCATGACGTAGACCGATGGGCTCGTTACATCATCTGAGAGAGAGTGTTCAGTAACATTAAGGATGTCGCTTAAAGAAAAAAACGAAAGGGGAATACAGAACGGGGAAAAACACTTCTGAAACCAGCAGCCCCTCCTACTTCACAACTCTATATCCCACATGTTAATGGCAGTTTAAGTTACAAATAAGAGGGAGAGACAGTCCTGGTCTGTTAATGTCCTTTGAGCTGTTTTGTTTGACAGTCCTGTAGCAACATCTCCACAAGTACGGTGGTGATGTTTGTTGAAAACGGTATACGTGCAGAGCTGTGACCAAACAGCAGACAGGCAGGGAACTGGCTGCACATCAGAAACTGGACTGGTTTCCAAACTGGACACCAGTTTCACCGCTCACTGCCGTTTAATGGTACCCCCTTTTACTGCAGGTTTGGGGGAATTTTGCTTTTGATTCCACGTATCTCTCTATTTTGGTCCTAGTTGATTCTGTCCGAGCCTGCACCAATTAGCTCTTCGGATATCTGACCTTTCGATTTGGATGTAATGTGTTTTCACTTGGCTTCAGCAGGAGTGGCAGTTAACCTGCTGTGGTTTTCCACTGCCGATGAATGAATACAGTTAATACCCATTAGTACTACGTAGTTCAATATTTAAGTTTCAATGAAACAAAACGCTGGCAGGACTTTGAGTTCGTGGAGCTGAAAGTTGGAAAGAAACCAGAGATCAGCTGTTAATTTGATGAGGCTTTATTCCGTCTCTTACTACTATTTACTGTTTTTCTGCTCAACAAATCCTTTTCCAAGATAAGACATGATCTGACTTTTCGTGCAAATTGTTTGATTCTGTTTGTTTGGGTCTGTGTTGTATTTCATTTGTTCTACTGGATTGTTTACAGTAGATACACAGTCTGCTAGGTAGGATGTGACAAGGGCCAAAACCAGTGAGCTAAAGAAGCAAATCATTACATTTTGTTTTCAGGAGCCGGATTTTGAAATTGAACCAGAAACTACATCTGACATCAATTTAACCAGCACAGTTTATTACAAAACACTGTTTTATGGTTTGTTTCCCAGCCTCCCTTATGTATGTTGTCGCCTCCCCTGCTCACGGTTGTTACAGCCACCAAGGACGTTGACGTTTTTGGTCCCATTTGTTTGTTTGTTATTTAGCCGGAATATTTCAAAAACATGATAACCAATTAAAAGTAAGTTCCGGGGGAAGCTTGGGCCACTTTTCGAGGAAACAAACGATTTGAGTTTTTGATGTTGACCCAGGATTCCTTAGCGCTAATTGAGGACATTTGGACATGAACTGTGGAACTTCCGTTGTGAAAAACATGCTGGCATACAGGACATGTATGTACCTGTGATTGTGTATCACTATTTTTATTTTAATGCAGATTATAAAAAACAATAAAACTTATTTCATAATTAAGATAAATGTAGAAGATTTTCCAGCATCTCTCTTCTATCTACTTTCTTCAGACGATTCGTCAAAATCATTAATTATACCATCGAAACAGTCAAGTTGGATATGAGAAAGTGTTACTAGAAAAACTGACAACTACCTATTTTACGGTCACATCGAAAATTACCGCAGTGTTTATTCAGGTGAGTCCAGGTTGAGGTCTTTCCTCTCCTTTTCCGTCCCGGAATAGAAAGCCAGAAAACATCACCACATTAGATTCGGTCCTCCTTCAGGGGCTCCCTGCAAATTCAGGCATTGATTACAGCAAGGCATGAAATGCTGAACAATATATCAGCGTTTGACTTTACAACATAAAGGGGCCTACTTTCCATTCAGCCCACGTCAGATGAAAACGGCAGGAGGCAGACGCGTCTCCTGCAGCACGAGCCCTCTGCCTCCTGAACCAGCCTTACGCCGCTACCCGTCTGGGTCGAGACTGATGACCAGTTTCTCTAAGTCAACTTAAACGGAGTTGGTCCCACCTTACTGGTCTTTCCTCCCCCTGCTGTGGCACAGAATTAGACTTTGACTCACTGCGTCTACAGACAGAGAGACGCCCAGGAAAATGTCTTTTTGTCTCCGGAGAGTGACATTGCCTTACCTTACATTCGTTCCTTTTACATTTATCCTTTAACCTTAACCTTAACCATAACCATGCCTAACCCTAACACTGACCATAGAAAGACTACTAAAATGTCAGGGTTTACCTTGTGTGGACCAGCTTTTTGTCGCCAGATTGGAGCTTAACGTGACTGTGTGAACAGACTTTTTTTTCCTTACAACACGATTAATACGCTATAATAGACGCACACACAAATAAATCATTTCTTTCTCATTTTTAAAGAAACATTTAACTCTATTACTACTTGGCTTTTAATTTCCTACCTGTTCTACGTATTCTGCTACTTGTTAGAACAGTGGAAGATAACTCGATGTGGCTGACAAAACAGCCTCACAAGGTCTATTCAGTGTCTGTTCTAGAGCTTTCGATCATGTCACACTGACTTCCTCGGAGTGACTTCACATTGACCACGGGTTGAATTAAGACCCGGGATTTAGATAAAAGCCCGTGATGATGTGGGTGCACAAGGTCGTGTATGTTCCATATTGTTGGCGAGGGAGAGACTTTAAAATTCGGCAGCGAAACGGAAGTGTAACCTTTTTTTTTCTCCGGAACCCAGAGCAATTTGTGGAAAAAATAGTCCCACTCCTGTCATGTAAGGACCATTATATTGGCCCACAACCCATTTTGTTTACTGACCCATAGTAAAAGGATCCTTTTAGCAGAGAATCGAAAAAAACAGACCGGACCTTGGACTGTGGGAGCACAATGTTGGCTGTAAACCAGGAATGAAGGCTTCATTTGATGTCACTTTTTATTGCTTACTATGTCTGCTTTGTTCATCAGAGGAGCCAGCCCTTCAAAGCCTTTTAGATTTCGACCAGGCCTGCTTAGACTCTATCCATCTGACTTTTATTTAAGTGCAAACAGATAACATCTGCAAGTATAAATCCACCAGTAAGGAGGAAAAAACTCAAGTGGCCAAGGGGGGGGTGGGGGGGACAGACACAGACTGAAGATTGTCTTCAAGGTGAAGTGCATTAAAGAATCTACAACGACTTTCTCTGAATGACTTTTCCTGAATGCTGACATTTCATTATTCAGGATATATTAAAAAGAAAAATTGTATAAAAGTCGGGGACACGTCTTCTCTTTTTATGAATCATTCATGAGAGATGACATGTTTGCTTGTTGCTTTTGCCTCATTTTATCCTTACATTATCAAATAATCGATCAATGTTCATTACTCTATCTGATCCATATTCAGTCTACATTTATTTCTTATTTGTCTTCAGCAAATGGAACTGGCTCAGGGTCACATGGCAACAGGTGGCTGTGCATGTGGTTGTACCGGTGGTTGAGGAATGGCCATCAGCTGACTGCTGGTCGATGACTAGTAGACGTGGTGATTCTCTTAGTTCACATGTTAACACCTGACTTTACTCCTTTTGACTGACAAAAAAATATTAGCCAACAGTATTGATTATCAATTCATCTTTTCTGTTATTTATTCAGTAGAAATGTCCACAAAAAAAAACACTCTCTTCTTCCAGCTTCTAAAAATTCCAGGATTTGCTGCTTTTCTCTTTTTCTTACATCCATGTAATTCAATCAACCAGCAATAAAATCAACTGGGCTACGTCCATCACTCTATAGCGGTTGCTTTATTCATAAGAGTGTACCTGCCGGCATGTCAGTAAATTGCCTTGTAGAGCGTCACAACACGGTGAAGCTGTTTGTTGGTATGTACGCACGGAAATGCCTTCACCAAACCTACATATGTTGTACTACTACCTATTCAAACCCTACCCCTTATGTAGATTTGTTCTTATTAGAACTGTTTACTTTTCATAATGGGAAATAGGCACAGCACTGTGACGACACCTTTAACTCATTGAACTTTTCTGAAATGACTGCACTGTACTGTAATTGTACTTGTTTCATGTCTTTTTTTTTTTTAATTATATTTGTTCTTATTGTGTAAACCGTGGCACTGCAGGAAATGCAATTGTGCTCCCTGTATACTGAATATTAAATATGGAGAGAATGACAATAAATTCTACCATGTACGTAGTAGTAGTTACGTGAAGACTGTTGTTTCAATAAGTTTGGGGCAAATTCAATTGAAGTCTCAAGTTTAATTAAATATAACAAACGTTGTATTGAGTCATGCAGCTGCATCGAGGCAGGCAGCATTTCTTAGAACCTGCTTGAACATGAAGGCTGACAAACGATACGACGATTTCTTATTCTGTTTATTGATTTTCTTAATTCAAGCACACTCTAGGTTAAAGGCCTGCCTGTGGCTGGTTTATTTTTTCGTTGCTCATCCAAGTTTCAGGTCTACAGTTCTGGAGATCAGTGAATCTGTCAGACACCAACTGCAATCCAACAGTTCTCAGTATCAGAACATGGAGAGCGACTTCTTTCTTGTTCGTCACCCCACTCCGCAACGCACATGGATGTAGTAATGATATATTAAATAAAAGAAAATACAGATTTCGCCTTTAATTGTGTGTCAAGGAAAAGGTGCCAAGTTTAAATAATGGCCTGGTTTATAAACGAGGTATTGTAGATGCTCAGCACGAGGTAAGCTTGCAGCAGGTTTCATCAGAGAAATCAGGAACAGTGCCACCACCTTGTTTTCACTTTTTGAAAGAGGATCCAGGTGTGCTGGAGGAAGAAACTGGGTTTCGAAGGCCTCATTTGCAATCACACTCAAGATGTAAACAGGTGAACTAGTGTTCATTGTATAGCAGAATGTATAGCTTGGGATTCAGTGGGTTATGCCGTGAAATTCTCTGCGCTCAACGCATTCTCCGTGCAGAAGCCGGATTAATGGATGCGATGCAGGAGAGATGCGTGTAACTGACGACGAACTACAGTGAAATGATGTGCTAGGTGTTGCAGCCGTGTTGCCGTAGCGACCGTAGTAATTGTGACGTGAGCAAAAGAGGAAGTCAACGCAATGTTGTTGATTTTCCTCTTTATCCATTAACATTCCACAACCTAAACCACGTGTGTTAATACCGTTACCACGACGGCAAAGGTCGGGCGCGCCTGCCTCCGGTACACCCCGTGTGGGTCGGATCCAGGGGCGGGGACGAGTGACCTGTGCGGTCGTCTGGGTCAGAGGACTTCCTACGATTAACGTAGCAACGGCCGGCTGGGCTGACAAAGCAGCACACTGATAATGACACAGCAGAACAGAGCAGCTACACGTCAGCCCTCTCCTCCGGGCTGGAGGACTTGTTGTGATTAACGCGTGTCAGGAGACAGCAAAACAAATGTAGCTGAACGCTATAAAACAGATCAGACAACAGAAAAGAAAGAGAAGCAGCCGCTTGCGCTTTGAGAGCAGAACGCTGACAGGAAATCAGAGACCGAACGTGTCGCCACTCTAAGCTATGGTTTATTCCAATTTCTGGTGCCTGCTGCCTTGTTTTGTTTACACACTGTCCAATCACATAAGGCATGCAGTTTCTAACCTCGCTCGCACAGTGTGAGCTTTTCCTCCTCCTCCAGTTTAATGTGCTTTCTGCTTTATGTAAACAGACAGAAAACAAATGTCTAAATCTGCAGAGGAGAGAAAACCCTGAGTGGCCTTGCGCAGGAAGGAATGCAAACACTCAAACACACTGCTTTTTTGGAGCGGAGGCTGCAGTCAAGTTGACTGCTGTGTCCATTAACAGAACAATAGTTACAAAACATGAATGAGTGTCTGTCAGACATGACGAGTCTTTAGTGAAGAGACCATTTGAAACCATTATTATCATTATTATCACAAACTCTCTTTTTTCACTTTGGAATTAAATATTACATCTCATTTCATTATAATCATATGAAATAGTGATTAATCAATCTACATATTTTAAATATTACAGCACTGTGAAAGGGGTCACATGTTTTTTTGTGCGGGTAGGGTCCCGTTGTATTGCTCGCGTCTCCAATCCGTGTCTGGGTGCGTCTGATACCTGACATGACTGTAAAGTGAAGGGAGAAAATTACACCGTTGCTCTTTTTGACCGGGGCTTTTTCGTTAATTGGTGGCAGGAGGTCAGCCATGTTTTGGATCGGGTCTATTCTCACGTCTGTTTTGGCCCAGACCTGGCTGTCCTCAGGTCCCTTTCATATTGGTTTCTTTTTTATGTCATTTTATTTCATCTTATTTTATTTTAGGAATTTAGGCACATCAGGTTCAGGTGGATATTTTACATGGGCCTGTTTTGGATCAGGTCAGTGGTTTTTTGACCCATAAAGACCTCTACATTACAGAGCTGTTTAGCTTCTTTTTACACCGGTATGTACTGCCTCCAGGAAACAGCCAGCTGCCCGCACTCCGAACAAAGCTTTCACCTTCTCTCACCTACTCGCCTTTTATATGTTACCACCCTAACTGCCGGCCATGTAAATGAAAGCAAAAACAGTGTTAAAAACTCACTATTCACTGTGGCAAGGTTTAGCTTTAAGCAGTGCAGGTAGTGGCTGACTTACACATTTTCCCCTCGGGACTGACCGTAGCTGTGTGCATTCCATGCTGAAACCTATTCGGTGCTAGAAAAATTACACAAGCCTGTGTAGTGCTCGACTCGAGTCGACTCGACTGCTGCTGCACAAACTCACTACCCTCCACTCTTCCCGTACATGTCAAAATACAGCCTGTACCCGACAAAGAATGACGAAGACACCTCGTGGAAGCTTCGGAGATCGCCAGATTCCTTTATGTACCAAAGTCGGACAGCAGACTAAGGGCCTGTTAGCCTGTTAGCTTGTTAGCCTGTGGATATCACTGGGGATTCCTGAGTCCTTCAGACTTTGAAGAGAATCCCCGCTGCAGTTCACTTAAGTTACACAATTGTTAGTGCCTGTTAATGATTGTTTTGCATTCAAATACTTCTATCGTCTCCATGTTAATTTTATTTTTTTATTTTTGCCTGTCATGATACAACGTGTCCTGCACTCTTTTGGCCTGTGTTTGTCGGCTTGTTGTGGAGTTCCTCTGCAGTCCAGCAGCCAAATGAACCAGTCAATAAAATAAAATACAACAGAATAGCTGGCCAGCCAGAGAGCTTCTGTAAAATATCTTGTACCACTGCATTACAGTACAATATAGTGCAAAAGAACCCATTTCACAACAGTAACATGATAATAATCCTCTGATCAGCAGTCTAACGTCCCTGAAATGTGTCTTGCAACACCTCAGGGGGGTTCTCACCACTGAAAAACGGAACCGTTACAGGCACAGGAGAAACTACTTGATTATCACGTTCAGGAACAATGTCTATCTGTCATATCTACCAAAACTACATGTTACGTCACAGCGTACCAGATCACAGGCAGACGTACGGTGATTTTCATTTCAGCCTAACCACAGAAGGTGATTTCACGCTTTACTTCCTCCTCTGGTCCGAGGTGCAAAAAATCCAAGAAATCAGCCGCTGCAGCTGTCTGAAAACCGGGGTACTCTTGGGTCTGAATGACACATGGTTGAGAGCGAATAATATAGAGAACATAACTGCCTTGAAAAGCACATAACAGCAAACATCTACCGAACCTGCTTTCTGTAAAGAAATTGCTGCTTTGGCTGAGGAGGAAAAGGCAACATACTAATAATAACATAACAGAGCAGATCCTCTTTCTGCTCCGTGTAGCACTACAATATTGACAAATACCCCAAGATTTTAGACACCAGAGATGCTAAATGTGAGGACAGAGCTGGGTTTGCTCTCCTCCAGGCACGACAAAGACCAGAACAAAAGACGGCAATGGAGAATGGCGAAAACCTGGCTTCCAGGAAAAGCCCCTCGCCATTCCAGGAAACTTTGCCTGCAGCGTGGAAATGCGGAAGCCTGCGAAAGCTGCCCCGCAGCAGTGCTCTCCAAATGCCAGCTAGTAATGTGCCACCTGTTTAAAGCTGCATATTCGACATCCGCAAGCAGAGCGCTATGCTTCCCTGCTCCAGCCATAGCCTTTATCCACAGGAAACCACTGGCTTACTGGAAAAGAGCGACCATCGAGGAGGAGCGCTCAGGCCTCACACACGACACAAACAGATTAAACTCCTACTCTTCTTCTTCTTCTTTTTTTTGTGTGTCCTCACTGGCAGTGTTTTGTTTTTTTTTGTTTGTTTGTTTTTTTTTAATTACCTCTGCTCTTCAATTACCTGGCCAGCTGTGCACAAACCAGCACACAGCTGGTTGGTTGAGGCTCAAGGAATTACCCACGTGACCTCGCCAGGTGGGGTCCAGCTTGCTGGAGGGGGGGAGCCGTTCCATCCCCATCCCCGCCTTTCTTTTGCTCTCTAAAGCTCGCCGTCATTCTCCATCTCTGTTATCTCCGCTAACAACGCTCTGTTTTTTGCGTTTTGCTCCATCACACAAAATAAATAAGCATTAAAAACTGAATTCCTATTAAACTGGTGTAGCTTCCACATCCCGCTTCCCTCCTCTCCTCTCCCTCCTCCCTTTTTTCTCTCCCCTCTCTTTCAATTTCAAATAAGCATTATTGCACTACATAATTCCTGCATATTAAATATTGAATAATAATACTGTCACAGAAGTTACTGCATCAACTCTATTCTCCTCTCACTCCAATCTCTTTCCCTTATTTCTGTGTGCCTTCCCTTGTCTCTAATTTCATCTCCTCTCTTCTCCCTCTATTTGCCTCCTCCCCTTCCACCTCTTTTCTCAGCAGGATGACTATTGGCAGATCGAGCGAGGCAGGATTAATTGTAATTCATTGTCTATTACTGCCAGTGCTGCTTAGTTTAAGCCAGCACTGTAGGTTGAGGAGGGGAGAGATAGAGGGAGAGAAACAAAAAAGGAAGGAGGGAGGGAGGGGAGAGAAAAGGGAAGGAAGGAGGTAGAGATACAGATGATCGAGTGAGAATGGGATTTTGGGATGGATGATAGAGGTGAGGGGAGGAGAGGAGAGGAGGGGAGAGGAGAGGAGGGGAAGGGAGGGATACTTTGACGATCACTAAAAACAGACTGCACCCTGCTGTCAGCCGGGGTGTCCAGACTGTCTCTGCCGTTGACATTTCCCCCTTGTCTCAGCACAATCTCAGGCCTCCCATCACAAATACACACACACACACACACACACGCACACATACACGCACGCACGCACACCCACACAAATAAACACATTCCCAAAACAATCTGAGTACACAGCAAGGGTGAAACATCCAAACATCCAAGACCTCTAGAGTCAGACCGAGACAAGCCATCATCTGTTTAAAACACCTAAACTACCTGAAGTGTTGTGTAAATAGATAGATATATAGATTGTGTGTAATAAAAAGCCATATATAATAAGATATAATAAAAATAGAAATCAACCTAAAAGGTAGGATCATGTTCTAACTCTAAATATATGGGATATTCAAACTGTACAATGTTTAAAAATCAAATAAACACCTAAGACCTAAACATTCAAGCTCTTGGAAACAATATTGCTAAAGATGTTTAATTGTATCCTCCACCGTCGGTAATCTTCCCATCCCGCACTGAAGTCTGGAGCCCTGAAGTTAAATGCAGCGAGAAATCGTGTGATAATAGCTGCATCTTGGTTTTGGCATCCGCAGCCGTTGCTGACAGATTCTCCTCTGCTGCAGTCGAGGAAAGAGCTCGCAGGTTGTGGCGTCACCTGGCGCTATCAGGAGCAAAATGCTCACACCACAGAGCACCACTGAGTAATGGCCGCTGCCCAGAGGGTGACCCCCCCCCCACCACCACCACCACTGAATTCCCCTTAAGATTAATGTGGATGTAAACTGCACCCAAAGCAATAAGGAAATAGGACAACAGTTGGAAACAGAAAACAAAGTGGACTATTTGTGTGCAAGAGGACTGCAGAGCCTACTACTGAGTCTTAGAAAGGTCCTAGAAATCTTTTAAAACTCTGACTCAAATAAAAAAAGTAGAGGCAAAGAAATTATTAGACTGTACATCACACTCCTTTTTCATTTTGTTTCTTTTTCTGTCTCATATTAATACATAAACGTAACTGACAAGGCAACTACTGCTGACCAGACCGACCGGGGGAACTCTGCACAGGGCTGACTGCACTACCTTCGATTGTTCGTGGGTGAGAAAAAATGGATCAGAAAAAACAGCTGAGCGCAAAGCCCCGAAGCAGACGGAAATGTCGGCACCACGCAGTCGGCAGTGAGAGGAAAGGCCGAGTGCAAGCACACCACTGTGTCAACAAAAAGAAACATCAACAAATATTGTTTAAGATTTAAAAATACTCAATCGAGTGGTGGAAGACGGACTGGGGACGCAGTGGGAAACGGCTCCATCCTCTGAGCGGCCGACCGCAGTGAGAGAAGGAATGGACATGTGGGAAATCTTCAGTTACTTTGCAGTTTTAAAAAAAAGGTTTACATCGATCAGAAATTATGGAAAATCTTGCCGCAGCACAACTACAGTTATTGTATTACTGTATGTGTGTCAACTGTGACAGACTCAGAGAAACTTACTGTACAAAGTGCAACTCGGTCACAGATCCATTAGAAACAAAATTCAAGGATAAAAACGTCAAACTATTCCATTAAAAGTTTCCTTTGTTATTTAGTCGGCCGGATGGAATCCTGGAATCTCAAGAGGTTTATCCTTGAATGTTGACGTGTTTTGTCTGTTGGTCCCCGACTATATTATCTGTATTTTCGCATACAGTAGGAAAGGAAATCTTTCTTTTCTGGTGGAAAATGTCCTTTTTCGTTCACTTGTTTTATAATGCAAAGCACACTGAGAATCCAGGAAGTGACTTGTTCATTCACTCGCTCGCTGCTTTGCTTACTCACAGTTTGCCTTTGTGCTCTTCTGCAGTACGACAGGTTCCTCTGTCTATCGCGGTTGGACATTCTGTAGCACTGTAGGACACTTTTATCATTTCTGACAAGACATATCTTTCTTATCCAACTTTGTTTTTCTTTTTTTAATGCAAGTATGCTGTTGATCCAGAAACGATCCCCTTCGAGGAGCTAGAGTGGAAAGCTGTAAAACCTGATGTAAAATCAGATACAGGTTTCGGTAACACTTGTGGATGCTTCTCATAAAGCATTGAAGGGAGTGATAAGTACTAGATACTGTAATAGTGGCTGTGATTGTGATTTTTAGAGTTAGTGTGGTGTAACCACAGTGTGCAACATTGCAGGTGAGTTCAGTTTTGTATCATACAGTGATATTAAACTGAATGTAGCTTATGTTTATAGACTGTATATGTGATTCAACAGGGGGGAAAACACATTTCTTTCCATACTTGCCTTCTAATGAGCTTATATTCCTGTATCTATGTGCAATATAGTGAATTGAGCCTGTGTATTGATGTCAGTAACTGTATTATCATTCAAAGAATAGGATGGTTGTAGTGTTTCAGTATATTGTTATTGATAAAGTTTGTTTGTAATTGATTATTCATCTGCAGCTAGGTTCATCACCCACATCATAACGTATAGGAATATTGGCTGGAAAACACGGGTCTCTTTCTTATCAAGGCAACAGATTAAAATAGACTGAACTGACAGACAGAGAGTGACAGAGGGATGAACAGGAGAAGGGGGTGAAAAATGGTGGCAGAGGAAGAAAAGAGCACGGAGGACAAACAGAGAAATCCAGAAACAGGGAAAGGGGTGGGAATGCTGGGGAAAGGAGAAGGGATGTGGGAGAGGTAGAAAGAGAAAGGCGGACAGATTGAAAGACAGTAAGAGAAAGGGAGATTTGAGGGGTAGAGAGGGATGGAAAAATAAAGGCGTAGGGGAGGCATTGCAGGCACGGCTGCCCAGGTCTGCAGTTTGTTAAATAGCTTTTTGATGGAATTGGTAAAGCAGTGGAGCCTGTGACACTGTTAGCTGGCACACCACAGAGAGGAAGAGAAAGAGAGAGCAATGGTGAGGTCAACAGCAAGAAAGAGAGAAAAAGTACAATAGATGCAGGTCGAAGGTAAGGAATAAAAAAAAAGAAATCAGATGGAATGAAAGTGAAGGAGACAGGGACTAAAATGTTGATTTTTTTTTTCTTAAAAGTTTTCCTTTAATGTGGAGTCATTCTGCCCTCAAGAGGTGATGAATGCAACTGCAGCTCCGCCGCAGCTGAATCACAAAGTCCTCAACAGCACTGAGTGGTGCTGCTTCTTGATCTGACAAAAATAAGCTGACTGCCATTGGTTGTTAATGTCACTGAGCACCGGTTTGGGAATTGGGGGTAGGCTCAGGAGCAGGTTCAGCTTCAGGTGTATTGTCATTTCCAAGGGAACGCAATGTTGTCTCTAGTGGACGACAGCGTGACACAGAATAGGCATTAAAGACAAGTGAAAAACAATAAATAGGTGCAAAAAAACAAAATTCCTTTGCACTAAAACTAGCAACCGGAAACCAGAAATGAACACATACAAACACCACACAGTGTCGGGTAAGAGTGAGAACTCATACGTTAGCAACAACGACCTGGATGGGACTTCATCAGAGGATCATAGCTACAAATCCAATGATGTAGGACATCTTGATGTGAACAAGCTTCAGTGGATTATTATAATACACTTTTAGATACCCCTTTCTGTAAAAACTTTCCATCTGATGTATCATAGTATATATACACAGTGAATTATGTGTTTTACTTTTTTGGGACAAGCAGGTTTGGATTAAGAAGGGGGGGGGGGGGCTGGCCCGTTATCCTGGGCAGTGATAACCACTGTGGCGTTACAGAAAAAGAAAAGAGCGCCATCTAAATAAACTCAAACTGGATCAACAGAGAGATGTACAGAGACCTCGGCAGCCGCCACTGGTCCTCCTCCCGCCTCCAGCGCAGGCAGCAGATGCCACAGGGGCGTACAGAGGATGTGCACTGTCACACTTTGCCCTTTACACTTGTCTCCATGGCACCAAGTGGTTGTGAAACCGAAATGACCGGAGGTTTTGCATTCGTTTTACGTGAGTTGTAGAATCATGATGACACTCACAGAACTCGTATTCTACTGACACAGTAATGCAACTCCTTCCAGGAAAACACCTAACATTGACAGCTAACCCAACAGCTTGGGTCCAAGCTGTTTGCTTTATTAAAAAAAAAAAAAAAAAAAACACTGTAAGAAGCTGTCATTCATACAAAGAACTGAAAGACGCTGAACTTTAACTGCTTAAAAGGTATTTAAATGCATGAAAAACAGCCATGAAACAAAATATAAATTGGCGTTAATGCAAAAAAACTTTGTTAAATGTGTTTTCAGCCCTGTTTCTAATGTTTTACAGGCAAGTGGATAAAATGTTTGACAGCAATTTTTTTCTGAACAGACTTCAAGCTTTGTAAAGGGGCCCTGAATGCAGCACTGCTCTTGTAACTCCCTACAGCTGCTTACCCAGCATGATACAAATACACCAACCCACCACGACTCACGAACAAACACACACACACACATACACACTTAAAAATTCATACATACACATAAGCCTCTGCTCTTTTCTGCTCCAAGGGGTAAACTTTGATTTCACTCTAAAATGCTCCTGACAAAATAACACATCACAGCATCAAAACACTATAAAGAAAGTCTATTTTTGTGATTTTTCCCATTCTCCCTACTTCTCTGTTCCAGATCGATTGCTTTCTTTGAAGACGGATTGTGAGAGGAAAACAGAACGGCTCAATCCATCATTCTGTCTGCCTGAGGCCCCGTGCCATAAACAATACATTACTGGTGGTATCTGAAAGCGCCTGTAGGAGCCCAGCACAGTTCAAAGCTATAACCACAAACAAACAGAATGGAACCACACAAGTTATTTCAGATAATTCACACTGTTATCCGCCTCTGCGTACGCTTCTTTTGCTTCGCACCACTTAGGATCACACACTGTAGAAGCGTTTAACGCGTGCATTTATCTGACACTCTTAATGCGGAACAAGGGGAGACTTAGTCAGCATTCATGATTCACCGTGCTGCCTCTGCTCCATCACGGGAAGGAACGAGGGAAGCCGGCACAACAGAACCAAGACAGATGAAGGGTGGAGGATTACCGCATCACAGATTTTAACACTCTGATGTCGAGACGGGGAAACACCAGGAAATCTAAGTAGTGAGATGTCTGATGTTTTCAAGACTTATAAATGCATCATGAAAATCAGCGTTTGAAACGTTACCCGCTTCTTAGTGATATTAAGTTGAAGAATCATTTTCATTGCACTCGTTCATTTCAAATATCAAAAATCCTTCTGCAACAACTCTCTTAATCTACAGTTTTAGTTGCTGCTGCTGCGATAGCTTTCTCTTATGTTAAACCACAGAGTTCTGCATTGACCTAGATTCACCTGATCGGTTCACTTTAAAGGATGAGGCTGGCAATGTTCTATATTTCTGTTATTTGCTTATGAGCTAAAAAAATCTTTAAGTAGCCGGTCACTGTAGTTTTTAGGAAACTTTACCCAGACAGGAGTAAACAGTGCATTTGCTGGGGACTATTTTCAGCGGCGGATTAATCCACATTCGGTGCTCTAGTGAGTATTTTTTGCATCGGGCGATGTGTGTGGGACTGAGTCAAAATAAACTACAGGAACTTTTCTTGTCATAACGATATACTATCTATGTTGTTAAAACGTGAAACGTTTCGGGTTACAACATGATAAGCTGGTCTCGGGCGGAGGTCGGACTCCCCATGACATGTGCTGAGGTTGCGAACTGGCACAATATCGTCCACCGCGCTCAATAACGGCAGAATCTCGCCGCGTCTCAACCCAAGCACGAAGCAGAACTTGATCAAATCGTATAAACGACACGTACCCCTAAATGTACCCGTTCTCCGCACACCGTTTCCTCATTCAGACGTGAGTTATAATCATGTAATAATACAATAAGATATGACATTATAACAACAGTGAGGCTCTACATTACAGAGAAATAAGATACACCAGGCTGTAGATACACATTCAGTATCTGTTAGTAGGATCAGTTCATTGTTGATTGTAGCTTTATAAAATATCAGCAGACTTATCCTGTAACACTAAGTTGTCCCGCTGTAGTTTTCATTCAGCGTAGTACAAAACCTTAAGTTTACAAAGTTTCCTCTATCAAGTAAAAGAGATGGTAAAGAGCTCATGACCTCATTTTAGTTCACCGTACACATATGCCTCCCTTGTTACACTTGATAGGTACCTTTACTTTCATGTTTTATTGATTAATATTCTATTATAATATCATTATATTTTGTATTTAATATTTATCTAATGCCATCAATTCGATAGATCTGCATGCGTTTCCAAATTGTGTGTTCAAGTGGGCGCCTACAACATGGTTTAAATTAGTTTTTTGCAGACTTATCCTGAGACACAAAGCATTTGCTTAAAGAAACACCCACTGAAACACTTCCCTTTTTTTCACAGCGCTCGATCGCTCCCCAAATCCCAGGCGTCACCCAAAGTTCACTCTTGATGTTATGAAATTTAACTGTGAACTGAACTGTGGCAAGTTTCAGAAACCCTCAACGGTAAGATGTGAGAAATTAAGGGATTTAGAAGCACTACTGGGTACAACACAATATAAAAGTTACAGCAAAACAGAGCTGTACTTTTAAGTGAGGCTTTTGGCGGATTTGGGGATTAAATGTTACGCTCAAGGGAGTAATCATGGCATTCCCTGCTGACAAACTTTGGCATGTTATTATGGCTTCAGTAGCTGTACAAATAATACATTCTTTGCACATTTTCGTTTTCATTAATACATTGTTTAAGCAGCTGAAGTGCAGATAACAGACAAAATAGCAAGTTGAGTGCCAAAGTTAATAAAACAGGACAGTCACCTTCTTATTCATTGTTAAAGACTGTAGCGCTAAAGTTCTTGAGAGCAAACCCGTTCACAAGATTATAACATTTCAAACCAGAGAAACTTTGTGCAAAGGGGAAGACTGATTCAAGGACAGATGGAGTGTAAACACAGAAATCAATTCCAAATCCCTCTGATACATAACAGAATTAAGAAAACAAAGCATTTGAGAAATATTTCTGCATCTGACCTTCGGCAATGTTTTCTCAAACACAACAAGGCCTCGGCACCATCATCAGATAAAAAGCTTCTGCTCATAATAGCAAAACAAAGTCATCTCAGGTGTTCACTGTATGTTGAAAATGCTAATACCTGGAGGTATTCCTGCTATAGAGGTTAAATGAGATACATCCTCAGTCAAACTCTGAGGCTTTCCACAAAACAGAAACATCCTACACCGAATGCATTTTAAACGATTTGCAGAATCACTGCTTTTTCCTTATCCCGGTACAATGCGAAGCATTAATTTCTGACTGAAACTGAAACTTGAGCAAAACTTCGTCACAGAAGCCAACCTCCTCAGCCTCACACATTCACGAATTCAGAGTAGATGACATTGCACAGCCGTCGGCAATAAAACTGCGCCACGGATGCGACCACCTACGGCGTCACTGTCTCTCCGCAGCACGTTACCAAACGAATGGTTTGCCGGTGAAACTGAAATCTTTGCCAGAGAAGTGAACCACGCTGTCAGTTTCCTCAACAGTTAGCATCGATAAAAACAAAAGAGCTCTCTCGGTATAGGCCGGGGATGTGCGCCTGACCACGGGCCCATTAGCCAGCATCTATCCTGTCCTATTAGCTGTAATGGAAAAGGTCCCCGAAGGTGGCAGTCCTGTTGCTCTCAAGTCCCAGAGACAAAAAGGCAACTATTTTCACACTTGCGCACACACACTGATACCTTGAGGGCTCCCTGGCCTGGTTAGCCGGCACAGATGGAGGCTATTAGCGACTAGCGGTTTTAATGGAGACAGGGGTTAGTTTTATCAGAGACAGTCACCGAGTGTGACAGTGCTGGTGCTTGCTATTCCCCCCGACAAATAAACAAAGACGATGTCTGCTTCTCTGTCACCACAACAAAAAAAAATACCCTGCTGCTTTCAAGGGCCCTAAGCAGAGAAATCTGCTATTTGTTCCTAGTGCAAAACACCCACAGTGTGTTTACCTCCAACTACCAGGCAGCGCGGTTTCCAGAGGCAGAAATAGTTTAGAGTCTGTGTTTGTTTTAACAAAGGCTTTCATCGGCAAAGTGCGGGAGCTGACAAGTCTAGACCGTCAGGGAGCAGACGGGAGAGGCCTTCTGGAAATCACAACACAAATACACACACAGTATAGTTGCAAAATCCTGTCTCAGAGTATAATCAACCTTTCCGCCGTGTTTTAGCATCAGATAAGCCTTCGAAGACATGGATCTATTAACCGGATTTTGTATCATTTATCGTGTCACCAGTTCCCAAAAAGAAGTACGTCTAAACCAACACAGCTCCCTGCATTTTTGTAACGCAGGGCCGTTTTCGTTCGAGACCCCTGTCCACCGCCTGTTTCATACCACAAGTCAACGCTGACTTCCTTTACGCGTGTCCACAATCACTCTCTTTCTTCTTTTAACCAGGACTATCAAAGTTCCCTAACCTAAACCGAGTAGTTTTTTGTTTTGTTTTTTATCCCAAACTAGTCGTTTTTGTGCCGAAATATAACCAAACGCCAACCATAGCAGCAGAAATTGCTAATATACTGTAAATCTTTTTGTAACTGTGATTTATAACAGTTTTGGAAGACAGTGACAAATCTAGTCACCTTGCTTACAGAGCTATCGGATCAGGTCCCTGACTTTGAAGAACCTGCTGTTCGAGAGACTCGTGGGATAATATCCCTGGCATCGCGCGAACCAAATTTCATTCCACCCGTAAGCCACTGAGTTGTGACCAGTCACATGTCTTTCTCATCCCCTTGAAAATACAGCTCAGGTGCTGCGGTTGTTTCTTGGGCTGGCGTTGGGAAACATAAATCCAGGCTTGTTTTTTTTTTATTTCTACAAGGCGATCTCGGGCCCTCTATCAGCACGGGAAATCAATGCAGCAGCACATCTTAGGAAACCAGTTATCGAATCTCTTCAGCGACCTAACAAACCTTTCACCCAACTGCGGACCAGCAGTTTAGACGGCTGAAGAGATTATCTACAAACCAGGACAGAAAAAGTTAAAGGCTTTTTTATTGTTGCCTTTGATAAGGTTCTTTAGACTTGCACAGGCTGATATATGCCGTTTTATGCTTTTTTCTGATACTCCACGTATTTCCACTGTTTTAAGATCACGTTCGTACCAGCGCACATGACGTGAAACGTAAGAAATGTGCTTTGGTGAGATTTTTGGCTTTGGAGCGATGAATGCTGTCGTGACGTGATTGAAGCAGTCATTTGGTGAGAGGTCTGACTGATGGACTCCACACTTTGCTGGACTCACAGACTGGATGAACAGAGAATTGTTGGGTTTTGTTTTTTTTTGTTTTGTTTTTTTTTCCTCTTCATTTCACTCCTAACAACTTCAACTTAGTGCCTACATTTTCTCAGCATCTTCGAAGAAACTGTCTTTTTGGTGTGTTTGTTTTTTTTTTTGTGTGTGTGTGTGTGTGTGTGTGTGTGTTATTTTGAAACTCAGAGTCCTAACATTGGTGACACGTTCTCAGTTTCAGTTTCTTGGCCTTTTGTTCCATGCTAGATGACCTGAAACAGCATCTACTCGAACACACACACACACAAACTTTCACCACTATCTTGTGAGGACAATCTATTGACTAAGTCATTCTTTCATTCCCAGGAGGCTTGTCCTAACCTCAACCTGCAGTGTAGTCATAAGGCTTTAAACTAACTATTTATAACCTGGTTTTGGGGGTTAATTAACCCAAACTACAACCTGGCTGTCACAGTTTTCATACAGGATCATGGAGACACTTTTCCCCAGAAGTGCTAGTCCTTATTTCGGGAGAACCTTAAGACACTGTTGATGGTGAGCTTTTCTCATGTAATTTTTCATTGCCTTGGGCAGCACGAAGATAATTCTATTCACTTGCACTGACAAGCCAACTCATGCGATACATTTTAAGTCTTTGCCTCTCATCAGTCATTTTACAATATTAGCTTAATTCTGACTAAACTGGTGTTTTAATGACTGACATGACAGCTTGGCACCAATTAGAAAATGCAATTGGCAATTTTGATGACAGTTTCCCATTAGGAAGATTTGGACTGTGACCTGAGAGGATTACACTTTTTTTTATTTTATTTTATTTTATTCATGATGGTATTTCTACCATTTGGCCTGATGTGTGATTTCAGGTTAGCAGCCCATTACTGTTACTGTCTTCCCGCTGTTATTTGTGCAAGTACAGAAATCAAGACGGATTTCTTCATTTCTTCTGGCCTCGGCAGAAAGTCATTTATTCTAGTAAAGTGTGAAAAACAGCTTCCACAGATTGAAAATTGCTCGAGCTCATTTAATCCATCGCGCCAGAACCTGAAGTACTAATTTGTTTTCGTCAGAGTTTCTGTTTCAACGTTATTTCATTGTGCCCGTGTTGAGCATTTTCATATCGGTGTGCGGATTAAGTAACACTCTGCTTAGTGTCAATCACCTGACACCCACAGGGGGAAATGAAAGGAAATAATCCCTCAGAACTGCACAAACTTTGTCGCATCCACCTCTCACAATAAGCTCAGAGAAGGAGAGGGCACAGGTTTTTTCTTCACATGGTTGTATTTAAACCCTTTACAGTCCGTTTTCCCCTTTTAAAGTAACCTTTAAAGGTGCTTTCAGACACTAAACGGTTGCCACCGCCTCCGTTGTTTCCAGGGTAATAAACATGACGGCTATTGGCAGCTGCCGTCTGGGTTGATGATGGTTGAACTTTTTTTTTTGGATTGCAGTGTAACCGTGGCAACCGGACAAACTACACAGAGTAAACTAATGCACTCATTTAATTGGTTTCTGACTTACATGAATTATACACCTCTTCTCCGGCTGTAGAAAAACATATCAATTAACAGAAATGGCCTCGGAGCAGCATCAGCTTCAAACTTTGACGATCTGGTCCGAGCCAATAGACAATGTTTGTAACATCGATTAGGCTCAACTTATGATATGGTAATAATCATATCATATTTCTATTTTGAGCTACAACCCACTACATTTGGATGTAGAGTTCTTGTGCATCATTTTATTTTACACATTTCACGAATTTCCCCAGCATAATTGGTGATTATGAAAACTCCGGGATCAAGGACTAGAATTTAAACTAAAGCACGGCTGCACCATACGAGTTTGTAATGACTTAAGCTGTTAACAAGTTAAAAGTCTCACTGCGATTAAAATATTTTCCTTTAAAGACAAGACAAGTGACAAGCAAGGAGCATCAGTGTTCGCTCTTCTTTCCCCTCTCGTCTCGGTACGTTTAGGAAGCAGATTCATAAAAAGCCCCTGGGATAGGCACAGTTTTTTGCTCAGGCTGCAACATGTTCAAGTCATGTAGATTCATCTTTGCATCAATCCCTGCTACTCCAAGCAAATTCACATCTAATTGCGCCTTTCCATTAACTCTGTGTGCAATGGTGCCGGCTGTAAAAGTCGCTTCGTGTTCTGTCTGAACACACAGTTACAAAAGGAAATACATAACAGTACAGCGCTGGAGTAAGGAGGCAGTTAGCTTAGCATGCAAGCTAGAAGCAGGGGGGGAACAATGACCCCGGCTCTGTCTAAAGTTCAAAAATACGCCTAACAGAACCTCTCGCTAATGAACGTGTTTATATGTCATGTGTTTAATCCTATAGAAAAGCAACAACTTGCAGTTTTTAAGAAGTTTCTTTGATATTTCTTGACAATCAGTGACTTCCTGGAGTCTTTGAGTCCTGAAGTTAAACAGCCCCACATTAAGACGATGACAAAGTCAACCTGCTATCACCTTAAGAACATATCAAGGGTTAACGTACTTATGTGGGATTTGGAAAAAACTTGTCCATGTGTTTATCGTCAGTCGACTCGTCTCTCTCTAGAAAATCGATCAGACAACTGCAACTGATTCAGAAATCTGCTACTCGAGTCCTCACTACGACCAGGGAAGTGGATCATATCCCTCCTGTATCCCTCTCTCTTTACCCAGGCTTCCTGCCTGTCAAGGAAGTGACCCACAAAATACTGCTGCTGGTTTATAAAGCACTGAATGGATTAGAGCCAAAATACATTTCTGATCCACTGCTATGTTACGAACCATCGAGACAGCTCAGGTCGTCTGGCACAGCTCTGCTTTCTGTCCCCAGAGTCAGAACTAAATATGGAGAAGCAGTGTTCAGTTTTTACGCTGAACACTGAAACAAACTCCCGGGGACCTGCAGGTCTCTCAGTTCTTTTAAATCGAGGCTGAAGACTTTTCTGTTTGCCCCTGCCTTTTATGAAATCAAATAACTACTCGTTCCTTACACTACACTGTAAGTTTCACTCTTGTTCTTCTTATTTTTTCATTTTCTATATAAATGCTTTTTTTGTATTGTCTTATGTTGCTTTTACATTTTGTCTTGATGCCTTTCATGTTTTATGCAAAGCACTTTGAGTTGGCCTGGTTTTTGCCCTTGTTATTTGTGTGCTAGACAAATAAACTTGCAGTGCCAAGCGGGGGCTCATTTCGTATATTCAGTTAAAACCAATCTATCCTCACTGCATGAAACAGATGATTTGAAAAAAACTCTTTTGCTAAGTTGACACACACACACACACACACACACACACACACACACACACACACACACACACACACACACACACATATACGTGCACAACATGACAACTGTGACTTTGTATGTGTGTGTGTGTGTGTGCGTGTTTTATAATAGTCCATTAGTGTGCAATAAAAATACAAATTAGTTGAGATGAAGAAACAGAGCCACTGGGGTTCAGAGCTAATACACAGTCATAAAACACACCCAGACACACACTCTCATACTGTGTGTCAATAAAGTAATTTAACTGAAATATTACTGAGTCTTCCCACAGCAATGTTGAACATTCAATTTTATTTCAAAAGCTCTTCTGTGTGTGTGTGTGTGTGTGTGTGTGTGTGTGTGTGTGTGTGTGTGTGTGTGTGTGTGTGTGTGTGTGTGTGTGTGTTAGTTTTGATATGTGTTTAAGTGTGTGAATATGTACAGTTTGCTTTGGTGTGTGACACAGAGTAATGGAGGAAGAGAGGGGAGAAAATCTGATATTCTTTGGCCTTTTGCATCGCTGATAGACGGAAAGGGAGATAGGAGGTGGAGGGGGGGTCACAGAGGCCATTCATTTAATGACCTCATTTTTACATATTAGCCTAACACAAACAATACGAATCAACAGATTGTGGCTTGTTTGTTTTTTGTTTTTTGTTTTCAATTAATGATCGACAAACACGGCGTGTCAGTTCAGATGTGGTGAATCAAACTGGGGCCACTTGACAGCTGTTTTCTGTTGCCAGTCCGCCCCTGCACCAGAGCGAAGCTAGGAAAAGACCTGCAGCTCACAGAGGGCCTTGAGAGGCAGGTTGCAGTGTTTGTGTTTTGCACTCACTGCTGGTGTCTTCATGCATATGTTACTCCCAGATAACAGCTGAAATGCCTCCATCTGTAATTGTAGCCTGGTGGCCTGCAGAGAAGACAGAAAATGTCAGCAGGGCTTGGCAGCAAATTGCCAGAGCGGCTTTTTTCCAGACTGTGTGTGTGGGTCGGGTTGGTATTTTTACCCTTGAGTGTGCTTGTAGAGCGTGTAGTGTTTGCTAGTTATTTCACATTTAATGGTGTGTGTATTTGTTGCGTACGATAGCTGTGTAGAATGGACTCATTCTGTTGATTTGGGACAGCTGTCTAACGGTGGACAAAAGTATTATCCTCAACTTTTTATTTTTTTATATTGCGGTTGCCTTCAGCATCACCATTTGATTGGGATAATATTAATGGAACAGACTGATAGATTGACGATATGTCCAATGCAGAGGGTAGACCAGGGCCTATTTAGTGGCCAGCGCACATGACGTGAAACGTAAGAACCGTTAAACCGAGACTGCAACAAGAAGAAACTGCTAGCTTAGCTCTATCAAAAGAAATGTGGTGTCTTGTTTATTTAAAGAGAAAGTAACCATATATGGTGCTTTCTGCAGAGAGAGACGTTATAAACGACGGAGAAAAAGGTTTGACAGCTCAATTTCTCTTTGCAGCAAACAGGTGACAGCCACCTGCCTGCAGCTATCGACCTATGCTGGTCTCATGGAACCACAAACAATCACTGTGCAATGTAATACTTGTGGGGGGGGCATGTTCTGCCCATTGCACATACACTGTACTCCACGTAATAATACTCCACACCAAAATGCCCCACAAGTGACCGGTTAAGAATTAACACCAATAAACAAACAACTGAAGGTTTTGTTCATTACAAAAATAGCAACAAAAACCGAAAGTTAATCATCTCGAGACATTTCTATCTTAATCTCTATTATCTTGTAAACATTGCACCAAGGGGCAATGCATGTGTGAGCCAAAAGAGCAAGAGACTACAGCGCACGGCTATTTGTACTTGATCACATGATACTAAGGTGTAAAGTTAACGAGTATTTGGCCGATGAATGTCTGCTTTTCTGCCAATTTCCACACCGTTTGCCGCAAGTCTTTCTGATGAGATGGGACATGTTTGCAGCAAGCTGCGGGGAGACATGGGAAGAGAGCAGACGCTTCAACACTGATCTAGTGCCGATGCCTGCAGACAGGGCCAGCGAGACAATTTGGCACGTAACGAAACCGAATATCCAATAAGTCAGTGGGGGCATCATATGGGAGGGGGGAAACAAATTCTTGTTCACTCTGTGGGTTACCAGTGTGTCAAACTTGAACTCCAGGGGAGAGAGAGCCGAAAATAGAGAATCAATGACTTTATACCAACTAGTCTCCCCCCTAACACACACACACACACACACACAAGCAACGTCTCTCACCCGGACACCCAGACCCATTTAAAACGCATCGATACTCTTGTCGTGTCAGAGCCCAGCAGCGGTGACTCACCACCTACTTAACGCTGGGGTCTCGAAATCTGGCAGAAAAACAAACCGTGCTGAAAAATGACCTCTTCTTGTTTTCTAAATCACTTTCAGTTCACATGGGTTTTGTGGGACGTTTGCTGCTGATTGATCAAGGAGAGATTAAATGCCTCGCTGAGCGGCGCAGCTTTTCATCCATCTCTCCGTGCTGATTGTCGGTGCTTCAGCTCTCTCCCGGCACTTCAGTTTCCACATCTCCCTCCACACAACACCAGCTATCATCACAACGCTCAACTCAATAGGTGCGGAGAGATGACACGGGACACACACATACAAAGTGGAAGGGGCTTTATTTCATTCCTCAGTGTTATGAGGATAATGATAGGGGAGAATTAAGAGACATATTTCTTTATTATCTTTGTTTCTTTGTCTGCTTCCCCCACAAGAGCTGTTTTTGACCTTACCAGCAACCTGTTTCACCATCTATCTTCCTCTTCTTGTGTGTGTGTGTGTGTGTGTGTGCGTGTGCGTGTGTGTGTGTTTTCATCCATCCTGCTCAGCCCTCAGCTATTACCACTAACTACTCTAGGCCTTAGTAGTTCAGGAATTGATTTTTCTCCTTGTTTGTTCTGTCTTTCTGTCCCCTCCGAACCACTGCCTTCGGAGTGCGTGTGCTCTCACGCATTTATCTTTGTGAACCAATTGCAGTTCCAGAAAGTTTTATCTTTCCGGTCAGATGCTAAACTTTGTTTTGCTTTGTTTTACCTGTTGTACTTTGTGCAATGACAATAAAATGAATCTCTCTTTACGTGAATGATGGTCCTAACAAGAATGGAAATATACATGTTTTTGTGCGCACTGGCTCACATGCGTGGACGGATTATGAGGCGACAGGCCCCGGGGGTCACGGACATGTAGAAGGCCCCCCACGACTCGAGACTAAGAGCAAGAGACACAGATTCAACAACCGTCGTTGTTTTCGGTCGTTTTGCCTCTTTGCGGTTGTTTTTCGTCTCTTCGTTGCCATTTCGCATCACTTTGTCGTCATTGCGTGTCTCTTTGTGTCCTGTGAGAGGCCACGGAGCCCCTGGGCCGGTGCCCGATAGGCCCTCATGCTCACATCCATGTCAGTGTTTATGTGCGTCTGCAAATACAAATGAAGCCTCGTTGTCACCAATCTCAATCTTACTTTTGTTAAGTGGTAAGTGCGTTTGTGTGAATTCAGACTTTACCAGCTGTTCAGATAAACTCGTAATTTTTTTTCTTTTAAAAGCTGCTATTGCGTAATGACCAAACATCTCCAGAAGATAGCAGCAGAGGACTGTGTAAACATTTCTCTTCTCAGTGAAGGGCATTATGCAGAACCACTGACCGTATATAGCAAAATCACACCAAATATGCTTGAATTAACCTTTCATGTTGGGTTATATCCGTCCTTAATTCTTTCAAAGACTCGTGCCCGCTTCCTCTTCAAAGTCCTTTGACCCACCAGGATAATAGCCCTGGTGGGTCAAAAGACTTTACAGAAAGTCATTTTAATGTTAATGTTTTTGATTATCAGGTACAGATGGTAATTGACAATGGGTAATACACCAGGGAGGATATTCGGTCTTTAGTGATAAATTCAAATATATTAAAATAGTACAACTAAAGTCATAGATGTTTCTTACATGTGAGTCTATGATATTTTAAATAAAAAATTAAAAACATCTCATTTATGCTCCTGACGATCACTGAAATTGGTCTTCAAGATCCAAAGATTTATTTGTCACATTCTCATAATTTTCAGTATGTACAGTGAAATGCAGAGGTGGCATTGGTAAACGGCTAATGTGTGATAATAATAAGAGTAAAACAAAAATAAGAATTAGGAAAAAGGAATAGAAATGACAAAATGTTAAAGATTAAAAAAACAAAACAACTAAATACAGTACATGTAAAATATTTATAAAGTAAATATACAGTGAGGTCCAAAAGTCTGAGCCCGTGGGAAAGTGGTCTCAGACTTTTTCAGTTGATTTGCAGTATTTTATGATGTGAGGGTAGATGGAGTTTAGAGAGTTCACTCGCCTATGAAGGTACATTTCATTTGATGTTATTTCTTTCAACTTAGACTGCTGTTCCACGAATTAACCACGAACACTGTTTTCCCAGAAAACACTTGAGAAAAACGCAAGAGAATTTTTTTTTTTAAATTCAGATTATTGGCTCAAGGCGAACTCGGTATTTGTATGTGTAGTAGCTTCGGTGTCCTCCCGAGGGCAGTAGAACGCCTGAGAGCGTAATCTGCTGCAAGTACAAAATTAAAGCAGCAGAAGAAGCCTCGGCGCGAATGGAGGGAACTTTGACCTGTCTGGCCGCTGTCAACGCCGGTTCGCTGGTACCAGTGCCTCTGTTGAGTTAACCTAGCAAACTTTGGGCTTTCTGTAGCGGGACCGTTTCGCTTGAGACGAGACGAAAGGTTTGTACCTCACCGCCGTAGCTTTTACGGGGTTTCACCGGAACATTTCGTAAAAAACCTCACCGGTAACAACATCACAAGTTAGCTAACAAGGATGACGTTGGCGATGTCAAAGCAAAGTCTTAGTAAACGCCGAAGTAGACTCGAATTTAAATGAATTATTTAAGAAGTATTACAATGTGTGGGGTTCAACATTAATGTAGTACACAACGCAGAACTTTGTTTTAATAAAACGTTTTTTTTTTGTTTTTTGTTTTTTTGTTTTTTTTTTCATTCCCGGTGTAATGGGTGGCAGCGAAAGATACGGAGGTTACTAGCCAGCAAACTCTTAACGTTTGATAAAAATGTTTAAGTTTAACAAAAAATAAAGTTTATATGCCGAAATTTCAGCTAGTTCTTAATTGTTGAAGGTATTGTTTGAGGGGTTTGATTCGGTCCGAACGAGGTGGACGTGTTTGCTGATAAGTAAGGTGACACTAAATTCCTAGGTTTTTAAATGGAGTTAGGAACCGTGAGAACGGAGTGGGGCGACCGTTTATTTGGGTTGTAGGTCAATTATAATGAACAGTTACATTCTGAGAAACATGCAAAACAATGAAACACAGTTTTTAAAAGGCACTGAATTTGTTCCTCGGGTAAATATTAAAAGCACATTTAGAACTGAAATAAGTTATTTTGGTACTGCGGTACTGTACTTGTTACTAATGCGTGCTACATAGTCACCTAAAAATAGTTGTTTTTTTTACATAGGATAGGATAAGGACATTTTCACTTTTCTTAATTTGGCATAAATTCATTACACATGCATGCTTGTGCCTTGGTGCCTGGATGGGGAAATTAAAATAATTCACAAAACAAATTATGTAGCGGATAACTTTTCAAGGATGCCAGCCCCTGTGGTTTGTGTCTGACCACTGCCTGTGGTTCTGATGCACATGACTGGTAAAATAAATGTAGCTGGTGAATGTTTTACCAAAACAACTCTGAAGAAAAGAAACTACCTTGCTTTGTGCTTTCCTGTCACTCTCACTACTTTTTGGTCCGTTGCTTCTTCTTGCTTTGACTTAGGAAAGCAATGAGTGGAGAGGAATCCAGGAGAGGCTCATCGAGGGGTGGGAGTGGAGGATGGAGAGGAAGAGGTGGTGGTGGAGGATGGAGAGGCGGAGGAGGTGGTGGAGGATGGAGAGGCGGAGGAGGTGGTGGTGGATGGAGAGGTGGAGGAGGTGGTGGAGGATGGCGAGGCGGAGGAGGTAGTGGAGGATGGAGAGGCGGAGGAGGTAGTGGATGGAGGGGAGGAGGATGGAGAAGTAGACCATGGAGAGGAGGATCAGGAGGAGGAGGTTCAAGAGGAGGAGGAGGTTTTGGGTCAGGAGGATCAGGTAATCATACCTTCAGCACTCAGAGAGGTGACTGCCATTTGCTTTTCCATTTTACGTATAACCAGTAAATCAGCATGTGCTCTCGTTTGCTTTTAGTTTACATGAGCTGAAAACAAGTGAAATATGAACATCTGAGATTCTTCCAACATTTTATCTAATGAAAATGATATTATACATGAAAAGCTGCAGCATAATGCATTACAATTTACACTGCCTACTGACTGCCTTCTGTCTCTTAAGGTCTTTGTCAGGCTACCCTAGATGCATTTTGTCCGTACAAAGGATGGGCACACTACTTCAAAGAAGGTACATGTGCAGCTCTGTTTCACACGATAAGGGGTCACACATGGTATAATGGTCGTGATCATGTGACTTTCTTGGTGTCTGTGATGTGTGTGTCTTAATATGTCTCTTTATGTGCAGGCTTCATAGAGAGCTCACCTAGTATGGAGAAGATCAAAGTGTTTGAGAAATATTTCACTTCCAAGATTCACCTGTATGACAAGGTCGGTCTGTCTGTCAGCTTCTTACCTTTCTGTTTAATAGATTATATTGAGAGTTAGTTTATCTACCTACCGATCTGTCTATCTATAGGTATCTATGAAAGGGGAAGGGGAACTTTTCCATGCCATTTAAAAGGAGTATTTATTTTGTGTACAGGACGAGATTGAGCGTCAGGGCAGTGTTATGGTAGATTATGCAGACTTGACTGGAGACAAGACTGTGCGTAAAGCGCTTCCTGACCTTACCACAGAGTTGAAGGAACAGCCAGAGCTGATACTCAACTGTTTGGGAGTGGCCATTCACCAGGTACACACACACACACACACGCACAGAGTTGCTCCTACACATATGTTGTCATCTGCAAGTTACAGCCTTTCAGAACCTAGACATATCATGAATGTTTTATAGTTTATTAAATACTCATAAACATTTTGATAAATTAATATATAATCTGAAACTGAATACAGAAAATTCATTCTTGACATGTTATTTTTTTACAGTACCTCTCATTATTAGCAACTTTCTTTAATATAACAAGACTAGGTCAAAACCTAGTATATGGCTGGACTGCCTTTTATATGCTTGCTTATCTTCTACTGTCTGTGCTCGTATGTACAGTATTTTAATACAGCTGAATTCCCAATAAAGTTGCTCTCATTTACAAGTTTTTCTGTTTCTCTGCGGATCAAGTATGAAATAACGACTGAAACGCCGCATATTTATACTACTGCTTCTAGTACAGCTGTACTGCGATTCCTGCTGTACTTACTTATAAAATGATCACTCAGAGACAAAGTTAGGAGCTCATTCACATCTGTGTCAGCTGTCATGTCGTCAATTGAATGACACGCATAGAGAGGTGTGCCTGCGGAGGGAAAGCCCCATCTCGCGATCGTGTTGCAATACTGGCGACTTTCTACAGAGTGTAGCTGAGGTTTGCCAAAGAAGTTGCTACATTTGTCACAAGGTGCTTTTATGAAGAAAAGTTGTTAAAAGGTTGTGAAAAATCAGTAAATCTAGCAACAAAAGGTGCCATATTGGCAACACTGCCTGTAAACGGCCCCCTGATGACGCAATAGAAACTTTTTGGGCCAATTAATTTGAAAGAGCAACGACCAATGGTGTAACTTCAGCACTTAGTCAAATGGCATTCAGCTGACCAATGGTGTAACTTAGGGCTGGCCCTGCTGTTGCAGTTCAGCCGAAAACTAGAGAACTGAAACTTTAATCTGTGAGGTCTGTTAAGAGGCAAAGCGTGGAACTGCTCTGCTGAGAGATCAGATGCCGGACTGATTGTGTGTGTGTGTGTGTGTGTGTGTGTGTTTGTGTGTTTGTGTGTTTGTGTGTGCGCGCTCAGGTGTTGACTATAGATTTGGAGAAACAGGCTGCTGAGTTGCAAGGGGAAGAGCTTCCTGTTGCTACGCCAATCATCAACATCCCTCACATTAGCGCGAGGTAATGCACACAGTGACGCACAATTAGTTTTATGCTTGACACCTGTACAACTACCAAGATGATGACTTTGTTTGTGTAAATTATCACACAGGCTGTATAACTATGAACCGTTGACTCCGTTTCGGGCATTGCGGGCCAGTGTGTTTGGACAGCTGGTGTGTGTGAGGGGAACAGTGGTCAGAGTTAGCAGCATCAGACCTATCTGTACCAGGATGGCCTTCAAATGCCTGGGCTGCTCGAAAACACAGTCTCTGCCCCTGCAGCGTGGGAAATACGCTACACCTACCAAGGTATGCATACCCCCCACACAGCTCACTTTTTTTTCCTGAAACATCTTTGCTGTATTCTAATGTTTCCACAACTTATTTTACACAAGTAATACTGTATACATACAGTTTTCTTTCAGAATGTGACAGCATTTTATTATAATGATTTAGATTTGCGTGTATGTATATGTGTCTTTTATGGCCTAGTGTATCCAGCCTGACTGTCGCAGTCGTTCCTTCGCTCCCAGCCGGAGCTCTCCTCTTACACACACTGTAGACTGGCAGCTCATCAAGTAAGTATATCATGTGTGTATGTAGGCAATTGAACAATCAGCAATGAAAAACTATGGTGAGACGTGTCCATCTAAAATCTTTGTAGCAGCTGTTAGTTGAGGGCTAGAAAGACTGTATTTTATTGACTCCACCAGTTGTCTGGGAAAGACGTTTTGAAGTTATTTTTTATGATCATAAGTACGAAGAGGCACCATTTAAATTAAGGCACTAGAAAAGCCGCTGACATGAAAACGACAAAAATCGGACTCAAGGTTAATTTGCTGAATTACAGGAGTTATGTGACTTTTAGAAATATCTCTTGTACAAAAGTGGCAGCTATTGCACTTGTTGATCATGCAAAGATGCACTTTGCACAAGGTGCTTCATCAAAAGTTACACAAAATGTTGTTGTGGCAGGCTATCTCTAATAAAAAGTGGAATATTGTGAGAAAGTCCCAGCTTTTCTCAGAACACATTCTGATGCAGAAATTTAGCACATTTCCAAAGCCATTGACCATTTACATATTAACATACTTGTTTTTTTTTTTCTTTTTCTTTGTTTTTTTGTTTGTTTTTGTTTTGTTTTTTTCCTTTTGTTGCTACTTTAGGGTGCAGGAGTTGGTGGGAGGAGAGCAGAGGGAGACTGGACGAATCCCGCGCACCGTGGAGTGTCACCTGACCTCTGACCTCTGTGACAGCTGCGTCCCTGGAGACACTGTTACTGTGACAGGAATAGTTGGAGTTGTCACTGATGGTAAAAACACAATCATTGGGTAGGAGGTTAAATTTGGAGTAAGCTTTTGCCTCCTACTGGTAGTTACTGAAATGTAAAAGTGTATGAACTATATCTGTGTATATATACAGTATAAAATATCTGCTTATATTGTAAGTATGAATATTCTGGGAGGAGGAGATTCATATGAGGTGCTCTCCTGCCTTCACAACCACTGTCACAGTGACCAAAAACATGGCACACACAGATCACACACTTATTATATGCAGGTTGTCCCCGGAGGAATAAGGATCAGTGTGTGTTCATCATCTACCTTGAAGCTACTTCAGTTAGTAATACTAAAGGTACTGTAGCTTGTGTATCTTTTTTTTTTTTTTTTTTTTTTTTTTTTTTTTTTTTTTTTATAAGTTGGACTTTAATTATGCACAGCAGTTATATTTTTAATGTAACAGAGCAATAAGATGTTATTTCTTCTTAATGTGTAGGTCAGCAGTCCAAGTCAGGTCAGGGGACACGAGGGTCGCTTGAAGATCGTTCTGGAGGGGAGGAGTTCAGTCTGAAGGAGCTGTATGCCATCCAGGAGATCCAGTCACAGCCTGATTTGCTGAGACTCATAGTACAGTAAGATATCTATTACCTACAATATTAAACAGACTGTTAAAAACCTAATGAACTTTTCTACATTTCAATGGCCACAGAGTTTGAACAACATGGGCCATTTGAGTCCTTTAAGTCACCGGTCCCCAACCCCCAGGTACCGGGCCACACAGAAAGAATAAATAACTTACATTATTTCCGTTTTATTTATTTATTACCCGAGTCTGAACAATCAAGTATTTTGAAAGGAAAAAGCGGGAACAAGAAGGACAGAAGCAATTACTGAGGGCCTCCACATCAACGCCCTTAACTCGCGCCTATTCGAGCAACTTTGTGATGAGATGATGTACATGTACTTTATATTTGTTTTGTGGCGTATCTTATTTTGAAGGCATGTTCAAGTGTTACCATAGCCTACACAGAGAGGATGTTACTCTTGTTATATTGTTGGCGCATGCTGCTAGGACGCTGCTATTAAAGTTACATACAAGTACACAGTGGATTCCCGTTTATTATTATATTTACAAAATACCACATGTTTTGTGTTGGTCGTATCATTTTATTTTGTTGTATTTATCCCCCACACCTTGAAGGCCGGTCCGTGAAAACAATGCTTACATTAAACCGGTCCGTGGTGCAAAAAAGGTTGGGGACCCCTGGTTTAAGTACTATTTTAGCACTGTGCTATTAACTCATACCAAGACTAAACAGTCTGATCTTCTTGCTTCTTTCAGCTCTTTATGTCCAGTCATCTATGGCCATCTAGTGAGTTCTGCACTTTTAACAAAATTAAGAACACCAACAACATTTTCATCACAAAGGAATACCTGTGATTTGGTTGAATACAGCAACCATACACACGTTTTTTGTTTTTTGTTTTTTAATTAAATGATTTTTTTCAAAAATCATGAAAGTTATGCACCTGTTTTCTTGTATGTCCCTAGCTGGTGAAAGCTGCCCTTGCCTTAGCATTGTTTGGAGGCAGACAGAAACACACAGACAAGAACAGTGTTCCAGTCAGAGGAGACCCACACATCCTGATGGTGGGAGACCCTGGACTGGGAAAGAGTCAGATGTTGCAGGTAACACCAAGTGTACTCTAAACACTTTGAATAAAGCAGTAGTATCTGGCAGAGATTTCGGCAATGTCATTTTGTTACCCTTTAGATGAGACTGTAACTGTAGTACATGTCTACTTTTTGAAGGTGTTATATGTTTTTCTTAGAATCAGTTTCAGTGTGTGAAAGAACACTTAATACTTAGATGTCCGCACGTGCTCTGCTTGTGTTCTTCTCTGTGTAGGCAGTGTGTAATGTGGCTCCCAGAGGAATTTACGTATGTGGCAACAGTGCCAGCACCACAGGTAAATTGTAATACTGACCCTAAATTTTTGTTTATATAATGCTTACTAACTGAACAGCTATTCAGATCTTTCACAACATAATCGAGTTGGGAATGTAATATTTTATTTATTTATTTATTTTGTTTTGTTTTTTTGTTTTATTTTTGTTTTGTTTTAGGACTGACAGTAAGTTTATCTCGAGACGCAGGAACTGGGGATTATGCTCTGGAGGCTGGAGCCTTGGTGCTGGCTGACCAAGGTAGGAAAGAGACTTCAGTCATTGGATTAAAAGTGTGTGTGTGTGTGTGTGTGTGTGTGTGTGTGTGTGTGTGTGTGTGTGTGTGTGTGTGTGTGTGTGTGTGTGTGTGTGTGTGTGTGTACACCATGTATATTGACTTATTGTTGTGGCCTTGAGGTAATTACAACATTCATAAATATGTATTTTAAGTCATCCTAGCCCATATATTGTGCTTTAGTCTAAAAAATTCATTAGGAATTTGCTTTTTGCAACTGGTGGCAATTACCTGCTTTATTATCACTGCTTGATTTGATTTTTGTTCTTTGGTTGTTTGTTTTTCTTTGTTTTCTTTCTTTACCTCTTCGTCGTCCTCCCCCAGCCTCATTCCTTTTTTATCCTCTTTCTCTGCCTGTTCTCTTTAGGTCTGTGCTGCATTGACGAGTTTGATAAGTTGGGCAACCAGCATCAGGCTCTGTTGGAAGCCATGGAGCAGCAGTCTGTGAGTCTTGCCAAGGCTGGAATAGTTTCCTCTCTGCCTGCCAGAACGTCAGTCATAGCTGCTGCAAACCCAGTTGGAGGACATTACAACAGAGGCAAGACTGTCTCTGAAAATCTGAAGTAAGTCAGCTCAGCAGTCGTTCGGTCGTTTTTTGGTTACTGCTGCTGGACATTACTGTATGTCTGTGTAAATGGATTTACATACAGTGTATTCCTGTCTTTAGAATGGGCTCAGCTCTCCTCTCCCGCTTTGACGTTGTCTTCCTCCTCCTGGACATCCCAGATGAGACACTTGACCGCCGCCTGTCAGAGCACGTCATGGCAAATAGGGCAGGAAGAGGCAGAACCAGCAGTGCCAGAGTCAACAGGGCAAACAGCCAATTGGACACCTCCATCCTGCTAGAACACTCTGACATCCCGCTGTCTGAACGTTTGCAGGTAAAATAGACCATACAAGCACTGTGCACACAAGAAGACTAGTATCCGTCAAAAAATCCTTTGTATTTATGCATTACATGTGTACGTTTCAAGATCCCTGCGGGAGAAACTGTAGACCCCATTCCAACCTGCTTGTTAAGGAAGTACATCAGCTATGCTCGTCAGTACGTCCATCCCTTGCTCTCTCCTGAAGCAGCACAAACAATTCAGGACTTCTACCTGTCGCTAAGATCCCAGGCACACTCTGCTGCCTCCACACCCATCACCACACGACAACTGGAGTCTTTAATTAGGTTAACTGAGGTAGGTTTCTGTCTCTGTGGCTATCAGTGTATTCACGACCCGACCTTGCAGCATGAGATGAATTAAGACATCTGCTTTTTCTGCTATAGTGTCAGACTAACAAAAAGAACCAGTGCTTACTGTATCTGGTTGGCTGTGTGTCTTTCGTGTAGGCAAGAGCCAGGTTGGACCTCAGGGAGACCGCTACCAAGAGCGATGCTGAGGATGTGGTGGAGATCATGAAACACAGGTGACACTTTGTGTGTACTAGGACTGCAGCTAATTTATTTTTCTCAATTATAATGTTAACTGTTATAAAATAACTATCACAATTTACTAAAGCTCAAGGTGATTTCTTAAAATTGCTTATTTTGTCTGACCAACTATCAAACACTTCAAGATTTTCCGTTCGCTAAAACATACGACAAAGAAGGCAGCAAATCATTTTATTTCATAAGCTGGAATGAGGGAATGTTTAGCAATTTTACTCAAAAAATGGTTTAAATTATTAATTGATGATCAAATAATATTAATATTATTTTTAAACTAATCCATTAATCAAACAGTTGTTTTACTACCAGTGTGTGTGTGTGTGTATGTATGTATATGTCACCTCAAATGGTAAATTAAAAAGATCTAGCGAGAGAAAATCTGAATCTGCAGAGGTAAAACTTTTCGACATGTTGCTCACATGTGCCAGCGAGATTTGTCTGTTCAGTTCAATTCAATCCACCAGAGGATGGGGAAAAAAGTCTTTCTAGTAAGAAAATTAAGATTTTGTCTTATTTATGCAGCCCTGGCTTCGAATGTACTGTCAGATATAAATTTCTCTCCGTGTGTGTGTGTGTGTGTGTGTGTGTGTGTGTGTGTGTGTGTGTGTGTGTGTGTGTGTGTCTCTCTCTCTCTCTCTCTCTCTCTCTCACAGTCTGGCTGATACATATTCAGATGGTCTGGGCAATCTGGACTTCGAGCGCTCTCAGCTTGGGTCAGGCATGAGTCAGCGCAGCGCTGCGAAACGACTGATAAACGCACTGCACTCTCACGCACAGAGAACCAATCAGAAGCAGTTTGACATACAGATGCTTCGAAGTGTGGCCGACAGACTGAACATCAAGGTGAAACCATTCAGATGCCCTGAAATAGACATGCACGAGATAAAAACTTCCTAACACCTCCATGTATTTTTCACTCACTCTCTTAGAGGAATTTAGCTACTTATCCAAATGGTGACTGGAACTGCCATCTAGGCAAATTTTGCAAATGAAGGGGCGCTAGTCAGAGCCATGGTTCGGAACAGATTAAAAATGGAGCCATCAACCTGACAAGAAGGAAAATAAAATGAAAATATTACCGTCCTGATATAGAAGTCCTAATGAAATAAAAAATATACTACTCTATATAAGGTTACAGGTCAGTTTCACCTGAGAAAAAAATTGGGACTTACAAATAAAAGGCAGTAGGAGACACTAAACAACTTCTAAGGAAATTAGGAAGAGATTGAATAACATAAGGAGATGCAAAACAGTAAAGGTTGCTTAAAACAAAAGTACTAACCAGTGCAGCAGGTGGATGACTGTTGTTGGCCAAGAGAGAGAAACTGCTGCTGCAAACATTTAGACCGGAACGTGGTGGTAATGTCTCTGTCTCATCAAAACTGGTGATTTCTTTCATCTTAGAAAAACGATGTTGTGTTAATTCATTATTGGCTACTGCACTGTCTTGTTTTTTTTTCCATCAAATTATTTCATTCTTAAACTAATGCAGGGCAGCTTCCTCACACAGTCACACTTTATCTTCTGAAATTTATGCTGCGTTTCACCGCAAACTTGCTGAGTAATTCAGGTCTTGAGTTGGTGTCAAATAACATTGTGCTACAATAAAAACACTAGCATTACACTGTATGCTTGCTTGTTTATTTTTTTAATACTCAAACATCTGTACCTTTCAGGTGATGGACTTTGAAGGTCTAGTGAGTTCCCTGAATGAACAGGGTTTCCTGCTGAAGAAAGGAGCCGGGCTGTACCAGCTGCAGACAGTCTGATCACTGACATCTGTAACAGACTCTGAATGCGCGTCTGCTCCTACCTGCAGACCTCGTACAAAGGTCAGTGTTTGGGATTAATGAAAAGGGTATCTCTATAGAAAAGAAAGAAAAAAAAAAACTTGAATCCATTATCAAGACCACTTCCCCAACCAGTAGACTGCATTATAACCTTTTTAAAACTGACAAAGATAGGACAGACCATCTCACTGCTGAGACACCTTCTCTCTGCAGGACCCTCTCAGCAAACACAGTTTCCTCAATGTGCCCAAACCTCCTGCTACAAAACCAATAATCTAAGCTAATCTCAGCTAACTCCAGGACACACACATCCCTGTTTAGAAAGTCTGCATTTCTTTATCCACAAGTAGCTTCAAACTGAACAACTGTATGACTATGATCATACTTGTGATTTGGTTTTACTTGCATTAGACATCACCGACATTACTCAAGACTCACCTCGTCAACGATGTGCTGTGTAACAGGCTCCATTGTCTACATAAAGATATAAAAATATATATAAAAATAACTTAGACTGGTCTACCCTAATAGTCAGGTACACATACTTTTGTGTTATTTTTATGGTACATGGTGACTGTTTAAACAACAGATGGAGCTGAATCTTGTTTTCAGTATTTGACGATGACGATGGCCGGACATCTGGAGAGAAATGGTGATGTACTTATATTTGATAAATATTTAGTAGGTGATATACTATTTTGCTGTTCAGAGTTTTACACATTTTTATACTTTTTGACTGTACTAGAAACGCTTTTTTGAATACAGTTCAAATGTACTATATTTTACACCTCACTGTTATTTTTATGTAAAATTACATATATATTTATGTGTAAATGTGTGGTGTATAGTAGCTTGGTAAAGTTAATAAGTTCTAGTTTCATTGGAACAGTTGTTTCCAGGGATGCAGCTTCTCCTGAATCTGTAGAGCAGTTTATGCTGCACTCCTTAAGAGCAGAAGCTGCTTGATAAGGGTTGACACGGTGAACATTCATCAGCTGAGGTCGTTTCATATTCAGCTCAAGCATTGAACCATCGCAGAGTTTTTTCATATGTTATAAGTATCCAAAACTGCAGCCCATGTAAACATGTTTAACTACCAATAACTGAATGAGGGAGCTTGAGAAAACGCAGATATTACCTTCCCTACCCATAATTCAGACCTCATCTGACGTGGTGTTAAGGTGCAAATATATTGTCATTATTGCATTGTATTGTATTTTTCAGTTTTCTCAGATATTGACTTTGGAATCGGCCTCATGAATCCAGTATTGGTCGAGTTATAGTATGTTGATCTAAAAAGCTGCACATGTACAATGCTTGCTTCTCATTTTTCTCTTAATACTTTTTCAAATGTTCCGTATTGCTGTTCCTGGTTACTGTCTGTATGGCATGCACTTTATTAGTTAACATGAAACATTCAGTTAATAAAGTATTTTATTGTACTGTAAATAACAGCATTTTTTTGTTCTGTTTTCACAATATTACAAAGTGCGTTTGAGAGTCATTTTAAAATGTGCTCTTAATTTGAAGGAAAATTACCACAAAACATTAAATATTTAGGTAACGCTTTATTTTATGGGTCTGTATTTTCCCAATCTTCCAATAACTTCCTTGGACGTTTCCTGGTTAAAAAAAACTATGTAAAACTATGGTAGTAGTTGTAAGGAGAAATAGGGATTTCCTTGAAAGAACTGCTCCGTTTTAATCAAAATAAATATTAATTCACTAATTATTGGTAACTGTATTTTTCATAAATCTTGAATTGTATGCCTGTATTGTAGGCAAAATTTCACATTTTTGTGTTTTTATCTGAGCTGCTGTGCACTGACTGAAAGACTCAATTGAAAACTAATGGAACACTGCATTTATCTTCCATTTTGTTTGTACAAATTTAGTTTTTTTTTTTTTTGAGGAAACTTCTGTGGAAAAAATCATGCTGAAAACACAGACCCATAAAAAAAACTTTATCCAATTATTTTCCGCTGTAACCTAAAGAGTTTAAGTCAGTGCTCAGGTTTGTTGTAGCTGCAAGGACAATATAGACAAATTTCTATACAGACAAACGTCTAGAGGCAAGCATACAATTAAATTATTATTTAATTTTCTATAAAGGAGCAGTGCTTACGAGGAGATTCCTCGGGAAATCAACAACCGCTTTTAAACTCAAAACAAGTAACTATAGTAACGGATCTTCTCCTCTCGTTTCTCTACTACGATACCAATAATTTCATAGTTCCTTCCGGGCCTTTTCTAATACATGATCACGAAATCACTGACCTGTTAAATAAAGTGTTACCAGTACTTACTTTCTTATTAATAGCAAACCTCCAAAACTGATTATTATTGCTGTGTTTTTACAGTCTTCATATCACAGGTATTCTAAAGACTTTCCTCCGATGCCCGTCTCTTGCTGATATAAAATTTCCAATTTCAAAATAAAAGCCTTGTTAAGGAAAGTATTTTTGGCGATTTTACGACGTCGCGTGTCGTATCGGTTTACGGCAACATGGCAGCCTGCTGGCTCGAGCTGTGATTCCTTCGGAGACTCTTGAACCTCATCATGAAGCCGGAGACCGACGGCACGAGACCCGGGGGTCGGTAACGGAGGGCGCGGGGAGGTGACGACGATGATGTGTTTTCGGAGGATTGCAAATGTCCGCTGCCTGGTGTCCGCGCGGTGTGCGGGGGTGTGTTGGCTCGAGCCAGCGTCATGGCGGCACAGACAGGGACCTGTCACCGAGTGCGCGAGGCTGAGGCGGTCCCAGGTCGCGTGGCTCTTGAGACTCAAAGGGACGGACACCCGCGTCGCGTGCTGGAGTGGGATCCTCCAACAGGTAAAACCGACCGCCTGGCACGAGCAAGGAGCCGTGCCCCTGTACCGGGGAGGTCACGGGAGGTCGGCGGCAAGCTTCCGGTCTCCGTTGGCCCATAGAGCCCGCGGGCTTTGCAGCGGAAAGCCCAAGGAGACGCCGGACACCCCACCGGCAGCGGACGGCACTGAGGCCAGCGCGGTCCCGGGACAGGGACTGTTCAAGTTCAAAGAGCTGGTGAGTACAGAGCCTTTCTTACCTACCTGTCGACGTGTAGCGACACCTGTTCAAACGCACACCGTCAGCGACCGACGGGGCTCTCAGGTCTTTAGCAGCACCACAAAGCCAAAGTGCCCCAGTTCAAGTTCAAGCCTTGCATTGTAACTGTTACTCAGAGCATCTGGGTTATTAGCATGATGTACTAAAAGCATCAGAAGTAGAAATGCTCGTTCTGCAGCAGAATGTTCTTTCATTCGGGATTTGTTTATATCCTAGGATTGTTATCACTGATGCCCTGAACCATGCTAATGTTGTGGCTGGAAGGATTCATCTTTAACGGATCTTGCTTAAGGTTTAAAAAGCTTTGGCTTCACTTTCCTCAGAAATACACTCTTTAATTTACAAAGGTCTCGGATATTTGTTTTAGCCAGCTGTTGGCAGTAGCATCAGGTTTGAAATGTTCTTGGATGTGATTTTAGCAAAAACTGTCCGGGACTGGCTTGTTCCTGACCTCTGAACTTATGTCAAATTCATAGGTGGACCTTAGATAAATAAATAAGGTATTTTTAGTCATTAATCCATCGTTTTTCTGTGTCTTATCCAGGTCATGGTTAACGATTAATTAATGATATTATTAGGAACTACTTTGGGGAGGTACTGGCAAAAATTTGATATAAATGAATGCGATTAAATTTCATTGATAATTTTTCATTCTTTGGTGTTACTGTGAAACAATCATTAAATTGCATTCCATGTGGTATTAAAAACGTCCTAACAAGTTTTTTAAATCTAATCGGTGAACCCTGTTTATTTGTCTTGTATTGTAATGTTTAAAAAAAAATATCAGCTGATGTATCAACCCTGAGAGATGTTGCTGGAATCGATTAGGTTTAGGCTGAATTACCCGTTGCCCTCTGTCGGCGCTATCATATGTTACTGGCTCGTTGACTCACCGTTGGCGCGCGGAGTAACACGTTTATCTAATCTGTTTTTCTGCAGTACGAGAACCCATGGACAATCCCCAACCTGCTGTGTGTGTGTCGGATTATGCTCGCTCCGTTCCTGGGTCACCTGATCATCCAGCAGCACTTTCACCTCAGTCTGGCTCTGTTTACACTGGCTGGAGCTACTGACCTGGTAATGCAGTGACAGACGCCTCCACTAAAATAGCTGTTGCACAGTTGGTCCGGGCTGAAGCGACACACCTGTACACAGATAGAGACGCTGTACTGCTGCATTCAGTCTATTTATTTATTATTATCTGTTCCGGATTGTAAAGTTCCCGAGGATTCAAATTGTTTTTGCACTGAGACATTTTACACATGGAAACTGAAGTTAATATGAAAATGATTGGTTTCCCATTAGCACCTGATTGATTGATTGATTGATTGATTGTATTTCAAGTAAAAATTGAATATAAACTCGTAATACCCTCATCAGGAGTCAAGTCAAGTCAGTTATTTATACAGTGCCAAATCATAACAGACGTTATCTCAGGGCACTTTTAATAAAGAGAAAGTCTAGACCAGTCTCTTTACAATATTAATTACAAAGACCTAACAGGGTCTAGGACAGTTATTGTTTTGTTTTTTTTTTAATAAAAAAGGACTCATTTTGTACTGATCTGTATCTCGACTCTCTTGAAACTGATTTTAGAGATGACTTGCACTCAATAGAGTAGTCAGTGTCCTGTCAGAGAACATTACCCGTCTTTTAATTTCTGGCGTGACATGGTCACAGTGACAAATCGGCTCACTCAACTAGACGAGTTTCGCCGCCGCCTACAAAGTGACGCTAATTAGACAAGTCTGATAATGATCAGGACATCAAGACATGGTCGGTAGATCAGGATGGAAACTAAGGAGGGGACGTATTGACCCTCTCACTGCAAGTGGGCAATAAGGCTCCGAAATGGCCCGGGTGACCCTGAAATTTCATCTACTGTGGCCAATTTTGAGCGTAAGGTGTCCTTGATTCCAGGCCAATATTACTGTCAGATGTGTTTTCATTGGCTTGTATTTCAGCGCACTCACCTGTATTAAAACTTTTCTACATGAGCTCTTTTTTTTTTTTTCACTGAAATGTCTTCATCTCTTGGTCTGTCCCTCTCTCTCTCCAACTCAGTTGGATGGTTACATTGCCAGAACGTGGCCTACTCAGAAGTCGGCGTTGGGCAGTGCTCTCGACCCACTGGCTGATAAAATTCTCGTCAGTATTCTATACGTCAGTCTCACCTATGCTGAACTCATACCAGGTATTGGACTCTCTTTTATTTTAATTATTAATTATTAATTATTTAAAAAAAAAAATAACAGTAATGATCAATGGCAATAGAAGACCAATCAAATAGCTGCACTTCCTTTTAATTCTTTGTGTTGTTTTTCCATCTAATTGCATTTCATTGACAGTTGTATTGGTGATAACACACACAAGACCATTTATTATTTTCCTCTGTTTTTTAGCGCCACTGACGGCTCTAGTGATTTTCAGAGACATCGGTTTGATAGCTGCCGTCTTCTGGATCAGATACAAGACCGTGCCTCCACCGGTGAGACTCGTCAAATTTCGCGCTCACTTTGACCACACGTTGTTGTTTTGTTTTTTAACACTGAAGCTTCGAAGTATTTGGTACAAGACCTGCCAAAATTAATAAGTGATATTGATGCAGTCTGGATTACCTTGACAATACACTTTAAAAAGGATATTCATGTACTTCGCAACCTTTCTTTTTTTTTTTTCTGCAGGTGACGCTTGGTAAATTTTTTAACCCCTGCTACACCACAGCTCAGCTCAAGCCCACACTTTTCAGCAAGGTGAGACACATGCACACATACGACCATTCTCTCAGTGCTGCGGACTTGGAACATTTTGTGCGTTGCTGTACTAACGTGGAGATTTGGCAACGCGAGAGCCTTACAGAATATGATTTAATGGGTGTCTAATTGTTTTAATATTATTTTTTTCCAACTCATTACAACCTGTGCATGACGGTCACCAGGTACAGAAGCTGATAATGTGGCACACAGCATGGCAGAATTTACGTACAGTCATGGGTTTATTGTCATTTTGATGAAGAGTTCATGGATATGCAGGTAGAGGTCCGATTTATTATTAAGAATTTGTGCATCCCATTATTTCAGAGTTTTTTAAAAGTGTGCAAATGTCCTAATCGTAGCATATTTAAGGTTTGGTCACTGCCAGTAAACCGGTTATCGCTGCAAACGTGATCCTGTGGATATATTGGCTTTGTAAGCACTTTACTCAGCGAAGACACCAAACCCAACATATCCAACAGTGTTGGTGGAGATGATCAACCCGCTGGCGTCAAGTAATTTCTTACAATTTTGAATCTGCAACTAGCTACACCCTTTACACTGAGTACTAGGAATGCTAATGCCTGTAGCATGAATGAATGAATGAATGAATAAATGAATGCAGAGCAGAAGCAGTTAGTCTGTGAATGTTTAAGGCGTCTGTGCCGTCATGATGTTTTTATTCTGACTTTGTTAGGTGAACACAGCCATCCAGCTCTTTCTGGTCGCGGCTTCTCTGGCTGCTCCGGTCTTCCAGTATACAGACAGCGTCCTGCTGCAGTGCATATGGTAAACCGCAGTCTGTTGCATACGCACCCACACACTGGTGCCATTCACTTGACCTTACTCTCCATAATGTCCTTTACTTTTCATGGTAGTGCTTACAACGACAACAACAACAACAACAAAAAAATGTTTGTTGCTCAGAGGGTTTTTGAATGCAAATGGTTTCCTCTCAGTCAAGCACATAAATGCTGATTGTTCCAGCACAGTGTTCGGGTTAAGTGCGTTGACTCATTAATATCTACAACTCAGAGTGAGTCGGAGTAGAAATCAGACTCGGGACAGACGTTTTATTCTGACACAGTAACCCACATTTTTATACAAATCTACTTCAGCAGACTGTTGAACTGACTGATTGTTGTCCATTTAGACTTAATTTTCATCGGCCTTACTACGAGAATTGCGCTTTCATGACACGTGTGTGTGTTTTACATAAATGTCTGCTCTAATTAGAGTAAGATTGTGGAAGTTTGCGTACTTTTGTAATGATTATAGACTTTTTCAGTGGTTGATTATAACTTAAACAATCTGAAACACCATATATCAACTTATTAGCTTTCCATTTAAATGAAGCTGTAAATTCATCATTAAAGGTACCATTTAAATACTATGTTCTAATTCTGTTTTTAATGACGGATAAATTAAAATTACAATTGGGAAAAAAACAAATTTGTAAAATGTTTCATAATAACTTAATATTTTATTTTGTAGTAGTGTGCAAAGCCTCAGACACAACGTCTTTCTTGATATTACCACTGGGGGAGTAAAATCTTACACAAAATTTAATTGCATAATTTTAATTTAAGTTTTAATAATTCACGGCACTGTTTTTAATGTAAAAGTTTTAATTAATTAACTACAACTAGTCACTGGAGGATGGATAACAGTTACTCACATAACACAATAGTAACTTGCTACAATGGGGCAATAATGCTAATTTGCTATTTGCAAATTCTACCGATCAACTTGAATGAAACTGTCGTTTGAATCACAGTATACGTCGTGTGTTGAATTACATTGCAGGTATGTAACAGCGGTGACAACGGCAGCGTCGGGCTATAGTTACTGGCACTACGGCCGCAAGACTGTCCAGGTGCTGAACACCAGGTCACCATGACAGCCACACCGGGAAAGTCCCGCAAGGCGGAACAAACGCAGCCGACGGTCGCCGCAGAGACTCTGATTAGCCGCGGCGAAAGTCAGGCAGACAGATGGACGATCCCCGGGAGCGCCGAAACCGAGTATCTGTGACAGCCGTCGATGAGTTCGCCATGGCAGTGACGCACGAAAATCAACCGAGGCCGCAGATAGTTTACCGCAAATACACTACAGGGATGCCCGGCAGCAGCTCTGCCACTGGACCAGCTGTGGACGAGAGACACATGCACAGATAGAAACGGCAAACGCAAATACAAACCATCCACCCACACACACACACACACACATACACACACACGTCAAGTATATGTCAACTGATCTGGCAAGAGCTTCTATTTTTTTTCTTAGTTTTTCAATCCCGAGGTTGTGATGTCAACCTAATTAGTGTCAAGTGAGCGTCAGTTTTGTAAATCAATGATTTATGATTAAAATCGAAAATCTGCTTTGGTTTGTCTCTGTGTTTGTCTGCTTACGTGCCGATGACTGTTTTGGAGACAGGGCTGGTTTTCCTCAGGGAAAAAAGGACGCAAATGTTTAATCCTACGAGAAAAAACATCTGACAGCCGATCCATCTGAAATCAACAGTCGGAGGTTTAAAAAAAAAAAATGGGTACAAAGATGAACTGACGTGCCACAAGCACTGCGCAGGACAAGTGCATCTTCTTGGTCACGACCTGTTGGGTGTTCCTGAGTCCTCGACAATGTCATCTTAATGCTGGAGCTTCAAATGAGTATCTTTATTCAGTAGAGCGGAAACAGTTGTTCTATTATTGATTAGTTAAATGATGTAAATTTAACCAGCATGTAATTATGAGAATCAATTGAATAATTTTTCAAGCAAAAACATGCATTTAGTCCAGCTCCTCCGTTGTGAGGATTTGACGCTTTTTTTGTATCACTAAATGTTTTTGGACTGTTGTTTGGACATTTGAAGATCTCCCCTTGGGGCCTGGGAAACTGTGAGGACCGTTATTCACTTTACAAGACAAACGGCAGATTAATCAATAGTAAAAATAATCCTTAGTTGTGGCCGTATTACTGATTAATCTGTTAAGTGTTTCGGTTATTTGTCAGAAAATACCGTCATCAAAAATGCCGATCACAAGTCTCCAGAAATATGAACCTGCCCAATGGCTGCATTTCAAAATGATCCTTTTGACTAAATCAAACACGTTTGCGTGACACTCAGAATACTGTTAAATAGTGTGTGCGCTTCTTGGAAATGTATCTTACATCACTTGGTTTCTCTTTTTAGGCACCAAGAATCCAAAACCCAAAGATGCTCCATTTGAAAATCCTATAAAATCAAGAGAAGCCACAAGGCGTAACGTTTCAGAGGCTGAAACCGTGAACGATCTTTATTTGTTAATTGTTGCTAGATGTTTCAGCAATGCTGTAAGTCTCTCACTCAGGTGAGAGGTAAGTGAATCCTCTTTCTTATTCCCCGGCTCACTGTTACGATCATTAAAAGAACCCACAAGAGCTGCGTCGCTCCTTCTCCAGGTCTTCCAATCTCAGGATCAACAAGCCTGAGGTGATGTGGAGACTCAGAGGAGAGAGCGAGAACTACTACCGGACCTTTCTTGCTGAGCTCCTCTGGCGGTTGCATCTAACTCTGCTGCCTATTTTCCCTTCCAGAGGACTAGTGCGATGAGGGAAACGAGGCTGCGTAACCTTTCCAACTCCTCCACTTACTTCCCAGCAGTTTTCTGTTTTATTACCGACTGTGCGCTGATGACTGCCAGGCTTGTGCGAGTTGTTTTCGTGTCCTTGTGTGGGATGTCTGCTCATTATCTCCTTGTGGAATAATTTAAAGAGTCTCATTCTAAAACGAGATATCCATCACTGGGAACAAATTGATACCTACGCTCGTTAAATGACTGTTTTAAAGAAGTTCCCGGTCTTTTTTTATTTATTTTTTTCAGAGGATAGTAACTACCTACGTCCATATTTGATAACACAAATTGGAAGTGTATAATTTGGAAGTTTTGGATGATGCCCCACGGCCTTTTCATGTAGTGTTTGGGAAAAACTCTTTAATTAGTAGAGCCTCAGAGATGAAAGCTTGGAGAAAAAAGAAAAAACGAACTTCTCGAATATTATTCCAAACTCATTCGTGGCGGTACAAGTTTGAGTAAGATTCACTATTATAGAAATTTCATGCAAAATAAAACTTAATTGTAGGTTTAAAAAAAAAAAAAGATAAACCATTAACCAAATTGGAAGCAGTTTCTACCCGTGACTCCGTAGTATTTCTGTTCTGGCCACTTTGGAAAGTCATTCAGTCAGTCATGAGAAATTCTTGCATATTTTAAAGTCATATTAGGCTGTAGTAATTAGGAAACCATTAGCCACACTGGTCTATTAATATTAATGTTCTTCTCTGGTCATTTTCAAAAACGGAATCCGTGCCCTCATTTCAGGAAATGACTCCCACTTGGCTTTTGAGGAGATTGAATGTGAAACGGAGGGGAAAGTGGATGGATTCCTACCAGCTGGTCCAAAGTTGTAGTTGTCCCAGGTCACTGGAAGGGCACGGCTCCGACCAGGATCGAGGGATAGGAGGTACCGCTTCTTCCCAGTCCCCGTTCACCCTGCTGAGAACATTTTAAGTCACTGCAAAGGCCCGTCCCAACCACTAGGTGGAAGAACCGGAGGGAAACTCTCACAGCCGAGGCCCCGCTCACCCTCGCCACTGCTGCCAGTACGGAGGAAGGATGCAGAGACGGTCTGAGCAGCAATCCCCACTGAAAACAAGATGGATACCCCTCAAATGGTTTATCCTTATAAAATAAATGTGTAACACCACACAACTAAATCTTGCTCAATAGTGTTTCTGATGCTGCAGTTTTTCTTGAGGACTGTCAGTATCGGTCAAGTGGAAAGCACACAAAGAGATATTGTTTCAATTACGTCTTGACTGAACATCAGATTACTTTGTTTAAAAAATTACGCTTGGGCCTTTAAAGGAGTGGCGGACTTTCACATAATTTCACTCGTCTGAAATAGTGTCACTTTGGTCCAAGTGCTGCTCGGTGACTTGACACGAACGCAGTTCTTTTGTAAGAGAAACACACAAACCCTGATTGTGTGTTTCTCCTGAAAACGTTCATATTCAAATCATATTTTGATTATCTGCGACACAGCATCTTCTGGCAGCGTCAGAGTAACCGGCGGTACAACATGCTCCGTTGGCTTCCTGAAACATGTGATTAGTACTTGTTTTTATATCGTGTTTTAAATACCTTTTATGTATATTTGTATATGTAATCACGTGTTTCATTCCTTATTCTTCTTGTTTGAGTGAGTGTTGGTTCTGTGCTGGTGTCGTCTAACGTAACTGTGCTTCCATTTTCAACACGGCACACGTGGAGAAGCAAAAAGATATGGATCTCAAGAGACCCTCCTTGTTTTTAGTACAGGAGGATCGTTTTTTTTGTTTGTTTTTTTAAAGCTGCCGCTACAACCGGTGAGAGAATCCCTCCAACACTGATCCGGATGATTTCGTGACGGAGGCGGGAGCAGCCGAATGCGCCTTCACACTTCGCAGCCCAGCTCTTCCGGAACCCACAGACCGGCTGAATCACGCTAACGAGGACAAACTTTGGATCTGTATGCTTATGTCAGCGTGGCCCTCCGGCTACCGCCGACTGTTTCAGTCAGTCCTGCATGAAGCGAGAGGGATCCTGTCTCCTCGGGAGCAACGGAAAGCTTATCTCTGCTCCTTTATTTATGTGGGGAGAGATGAAATTAACTTTTGACGTCGGGGACGCGAACTCCAAGACCAGCACAAAAGCTTTATTTTACCGTTGTGCATTGTAGTACATGAAGTCACGCTTTTCATAATGTACGCTTCCGCTCCATTATTTATGCCTTTTTTGCTGCTTACGACCCAAAAAGCTGACTCTGCTCTCCCCCCGATTCACTCGGACCGATCTAATTTTCGACCGCCGTTATCTCGCTGCTTTCAGAATTTTTGAAGAAACCAGACGTTCTGTACAGCGTGTCCGACAGTGTGCGGTTTCCGTCCTCAACCGACACACACCGCTGCCGCCTTCCACCTTTCACCCCCGCTGCTCATCAGTGTTCTTCAGTGAATCTCAGTAATCCCGCCCCGCACCGTGCGCGTCCAGCCCAACGGCGGACAATCAAGCAGACGTCGGGCTTTGTGAACATAATTGAAAAACCGGGCACCACAGCTTGTGGCTTTCCCCTGCTCGGTGCGCCCTAGTGGAGGACAGCTCGTTCTGTATTTGAGGTGCCTCATCGGGCCCCCGACGATTGCTGTGTCCTGCCATGTCCTGGTCCTGTGGCTGGCCTCTCCTCCCAGAACATGTAATGCAGCGGGGGATCACCACAGTCCTTGGGATATATCGCTGTCTGGGCCGATCCATCCAGTACTTGATGAGATATTAGAGTCTGGACCCAAGCGGTGGACCGATCCAGCCATGAAGACAGTTTTGGTTTCATGTGATCGGGTTCGGCGAGATTTCGGCCTCAAACCCAGTGCAGTGGAGTTGAATACAATTTCAGTTGTGGTGTCCAGAGCGTTGAACAGTTACATTTACAAAACTCAACGGCAATGTGTCTTTTCAGACTCTATTTCCCCCTTATTCTGCGTGTATCCACAATCCGTGCTGCGGACCGCTTTTATAGACACTGCCTCTTCAGTAGAAAAGCAGCGAGGCAGCCCTTCAAAATGTTCCCCGGAGATCAGAAGAAATCCAGTGGGCTTTTTTTGGGAGAAGGCTTTGGAAAGGCTCTTATCAGAGCTGGTAGGGAGAGGATGCTGCTGCCACAACATCCGGGTGCACTTGACACGTCTGTAGTTACAAGAAGTAAACACGTAGGCATTTTCCAGTTGCTACGCAGCTCTGCGGGATTGCTGCCTTTTTAAGTGTGTGTGTGTGCAGGCAGCGCCGGGGTGTGACTGAGCGCGTCGTAGGCACAGAGGCTCTCTGAGCTGCCAGAGGTTCCGAAGCCAAACTTCACTTTAAACTTGACTGGTTATGAAACCCACTGAATCAGAGTCCTTACAGCGGGCCCACACACACGGCCGCACCAATACAAATCCATATGGGTACCATGTCCATGCGAGCGCACACACACACACACACACACACGCACACATACGCACATGCACACTTACGTCTTTTCTGGTCCTGAAATAGCTCTCAGCCTCCCACTCTCCCTTATATAAGCTCTCAGCACGGAGATAGGCTGGTGAAGACTAGGGTGTGTGCAAGTGTGTGTGTGTGTGTGTGTGTGTGTGTGTGTGTGTGTGCGCGTGTATTCATGTGCATTAGTGCATATGCCTGTTTATGTGTGCGCCTCTGTCTATGTAAGTGCCAGTGTGTGGGCACTAGGAGTGTCTTGAGTCTGTGTGTGTGTGTGTGTGTGTGTGTGTGTGTGTGTGTGTGTGTGTGTGTGTGTGTGTGTGTGTGTGTGTGTGTGTGTGTGTGTGTGTGTGTGTGTGTGTGTGTGTGTGTGTGCGTGTGCATGTGTTCAGGCCTGAGTGTGTACGTTTCCCATGCGTGGAAACATTTGTGTGTGTTTCTGTCAGCGGGCTTCTGCCGGTGATGCAGCGTGCGGCAAATTAAGCAACAGCCTCTGGGAGGAAACCTTCCGTTTTTATTTACCAGTCATCGTCGTTTTGCTGCTCCTGAGATCTGGTGACATCGGCGTCAGTCGTGTGGAGCCCATCGGGGAAAGTCAGACCATGAGTTTGTAAACAAACGATTGTCTTATTATATTACAGAATTACCTTGGCCGTGAATCTGTCTGGTGTAGTGTATGTTTTATAATTGTCCATTACATTGAAAAATTCAAGTGCCACTGGTCAAGACATTTCTTAAGAGTATCTTTGTGAAACCTAAATTTCGACATTCTGTGTAAAGATTTTTACATTTACCTCATAATTTTTGGCTTTTATGTCAGAAAAGATCTGAGACTTTATCTGCATTTTTTATATTTATAAAAAAGAAAAACACTACATCATAAATCCAGATGAAAATTTGATTAAAAAATACTACTTGCAATACAACCACTTTGTATTTAGCTGTCTGCGTTGCGGGGCGGCCTTGCTTTTGTGTGAGCTATGGGGACCATTGTCTTCTTGCCACGGGAAATGCAACATAGTTTGTTTGTGTGGGAACAAAGAAATCCAAGTGAAAATGGGTTTTAATGGATCTGGTCTAATAAAACAACGCTTTCTGTTAAAAGAGTCAAAAACTTAAAGCACTGAGTCTTGATTATATGATTAAACTGGGTATTTGTTGTTTGTTTGTTTGTTTGCAGAACCTGTCCCACGGTCTGAGCTCTCACAGTAGTCGTCCTAATAGACCTAAGACCCCAGTTTTAAAGCACGCTGATGCTCAGTCTTAAATTATTCACGTAGGAAATCATAGGAGGAATCTCTGCCCCCAAACTGTCACAAACAGACAGTACTAAACTGCCGCCGGTACCGTATGATTACCCCATTCATTGCGGGTTTCTGTGTGGAAATTGAGAGGAGGACCAAAGCTCCCATCCCTGCTGCGGGAGCTCCTCGATGACTCCGACTCATCTCAACAAGCCGCGAACGCGGAGCACCTTAACTGCTCTTTTGTGCTGACAGCCGTAGAACTGTTCAGTGCTTCCCAAGTGTTTACCGAAGCGAAGCAGCTGCTGTGTTTATGTGAACTACCCTAAAGTCTTACCGAAATGAAACGGCATCTGCACCGTTTCTGTTCCGTGAGCTCAAAATGATCTGATGACGGCCTGTAGCGACGCTCACGCCCCTCGTCTTTTCTGCACATCCATCTTCCGGTTAAGTGCCAAGTTTGAATTGAGACGTTATGTTAACGCTCTGGATATTCAGACGATATTTGGATACAACAGTGTCAGGCACGAACTCACAGCACCGTGGCAAGATGAGTCTCTGCACACGTCTTTTCATGTACTGAAGTGCGAATGTGTAGGAGGCTGCTGGCTGGTAAAGTAGGCCTGAAAAGAGTGTGTTTCAAATATGTGAAGCATTATACTGTATCTGCGTGTGAGGCCGTGTGGAGGTTACGGTGTCATACTGCGGCACTGGCAGAACGCCGTATGCGCTTGTGTCCTAAAAAGTGTACACGTGGAGATCAGTATCTTCCTGCATGCAAATGCACACACACACACACACACACGTGTGTCCAGGCAAAGAGTTGTGCGTTATTGACGCTTCTAGTCGATCAAAAAAAAAAAGGGATGACCACCGGGAGAAGCAAGGAGAGTAGTTGCTTTAATTATCGCCGTTGTTGCTCTTGGAGAAAGAAAATGTCAACCAGACAGCGCTGAAACGATTCGTCGAAACAATCGGTTGACAGGAACTTCACTGACAGTTTCGGTAATCTAATAATCATTTAAGTAATTTATCAGTCAAAAACGCCAAACATTCTTGGTCCCAGCGTTCACATGTGAGTATTTGCATTTTTCCATCTGTTTTAAATGACTGTAAATTGGATGTCTTTGGATTTTGGACTGTTAGTCGGACAAAACGAGCAATTTGTAGACATCAGCTTCCCAGAAATTGCAGTGAGATTTATTTTTTGACATCTTATTCACGTAATGATTAACAAATTAATCAAAGTAATATCAGATTAGAGGGTTGGTTCTTCTAGATACATTATTTCCCATTTGTCATCTGACCGTGCAGAGTCTGTGTGTCACCTTTCGGTTTTATTTATCCGGATTGTGGATCCGTCTCAGATTTTCCGCGTCCATTCCAATACAGCGAAGGTGAGTGGAAATTAATCTGCGGTGCCCTCAGCAGTGAAAAATGAAATTCAACAGCAGCAAAGTCCATTTCCAACAACAAGGGGAGATGAAATGCTCGGATTAGCAAAAATTAAGTTAAATTTAGAACATGGTAAAAAGTGTGTGATTGAAAGTTAAAAATTGGACTTTCACAGTCAAATGTCTGAGGTATGAAGAAAAAGATTTGGATCTCATGATTATGAATTGCTATTATGATTTTGACATACAACGTCAACATTTTGAGTTATTTTGCCTGATTTTACGATGGGTTTTAATTTTTTATTGTTCCTAACTTTTTATCCGATTTTTACTTTTTCAGGCAGAAATGTGCTTCAATAAGGAATATTGTGTCTGCTAGTCTGGATAATAAACAGATCTCCCTGGGAACAGTTTTTCATCCAAACTACTGTCTAAAAAAAAAAAAAAGGAAAGAGTCCAGGGAAAACTGCAGAGTCTGTGAATAATTATTAGTTGCATCCCTGCAAGGAGAGGTGCATATGTCAGCTAGCTCCTTTTTCGTCACATACGTCCCTGTAAAATCAGTGGGGATGCATTTTTATGAGTATTTTATTGCATCTTGGTTGTGTGCCGCTCTGCAAATACCTAACATGTTTTACCGGGATTGCTTTACGGAAAACACGCCCGGATTCGAATCCACTGCTCATTGTCGAACACAACACGCAGGGGCAGAAAAATTACAGACATTCACCGGGTCGTGTCCTCAAATGTCCTTATCTGCATCTCGCTCCCCTGCATCATTTCACGCAGACTCGCGCTCTTAAAGATGTTCTCCTATTTACTGGACTCTTCATGCACCGAAAGAGAGACACTGTTCGGTGCACCCTGCCTGTCCGTCCTTCTCTCTATTTGTTTAACAATACTGTTCCGATATTCAATTATTCAATCTCCACTGTTTCGCCCACTCACTTCCTTCCTCTGATGTAATAAGTTGTGTTTGTAAACATAAAAAACTCACCCGGCCGCTGTATTTTAAATACAATCTATGGCCAGAGGTATGTGGACACTCCTGTACATACTTACGGTTTTAGCCAAGACCCCATAGGGGCTAGTTAAGGGAAATCGTAATGCTACAGCAAACAACGATATTCTAGGCAATCCTGTTTTTCTAACTTCGTGGCATTGTTTCGGAGAAGGCTCCCTCCCGTTTCAACAGGTCAGTTTCCCCTTGCAAAAAGCCAGAACGCATAAAGTAGGGGTTGGCGGTACCGCAAAATTTGGTTTCGGTGCAACGCCAAGTAGTACCAGGACCAGAATCAGCAGGATCGCTACCACTTCCAGTATGTCTTATTATTCAAAGGCCAATGCATCATTGATTGGCTACTTCTGCTTACATTTACATGAAATTATTTGCCCTATAGAAATATTCCTTTTTAGACACTACATCACTTAAATCGATGGGTGTTAAAACACAACTTGATGACTGTTTAGTGTGTGAATTTTCACACAACAGCAGCAGAGAAGCAACAAGTGTATGCGCTACGAAGAATGGGATTTAACGCGTGACGGACCCTCGAATGTCAGAACTCAAAACAAGACATAGTATCAGCGGTATCAACCCCCCCCCACCCGCCCCAACCCTAAAGGAATGAACCCCTTTTCCCAGTCCGCTGTGGGAGAACTGCACTGGCCTGAACAAAGCCTCGACTTCAACCCCATCCAACACCAACAGCGCCAGTCAGGCTTTATATCCTAAAGCCTGACATCAGTGGCCATATTCTCTGGGGCAGGAGCAAATCTGATGGAGGGTCTGAAACTTGCCCTTTACCAGAACAGTATTGGCTGCTGCAGCAGATTAATGCTCATTAGGAATTAGAGTTGCCCAACGATGTAACGATTGGCGTCCGAATACTTTTGGCAATATAGTGTATATTCAAACGCGGCCTTATTTGACCGCATTCCGGGTTTGGTTTGATTCACCCTTCACTAAATCGCCCACTCCCTTTCCCTTTTCTCCCACTTGCTCTTTATTCTCTCTCTCTCCTTCTCCCTCCCTCTTCTTCTTCACTTCTCATCTCTCTCCATCTCTCCCACTCTCTTCTTTCTTTCTCGCTATCTCTCCCTGTCGCTCCTGCTCTCCCTCTGTTATCCCTCCCCCATCTGTGGGAAGCTGCCATTGTGCGCATGTCGCCGATGAGTCAATTTGTGGAGGCAGTGCACGCGCGCACACACACACACACACACACACACACACACACACACACACACACACACACACACACACACACACACACACACATGCACACACTAACGCGCACACATACACACACACACACACACACACACATATATATCCTGTCTCCCACGAAGGCATCTGTTTCAGTCTGTCTCTCTGTGAGATGCAGCACCAACAGAGGAGAGGGGGGGAGACGGGCAGAGGGAGGGAGGAAGAGGAGAAGAGGGAGGGATAAGAAAAGAGAGGAGAGAGGAAGGAGACATAGCAGAGAGAAAGAGGAGAGAGAAGAAGAAGGACTGAAATTGAAAAGAGTGAACAGAGAGGAAGACGAGGCAAGTGCAGCCCAAAGACAGGACACAATCTGAGGAGGAGAGGATGGTGCTGCAGCCGAGCATCTCTGCCTTCTGACTTCTGTGGAGTTGGGACTCGGACATGACAGAGATGCAGCATCCAAGTGTCTGAGCCAGAGCATCTCCAGTTTGTCTGTGTGAGAGAGTGTGTGTTAATGTGTGTGAAGCCATGGCGAGCGCTCAGCCGGGGGTCCATGCATTGAAACTCCAGACTCCCTCCGTCTCTGACACACTGAGGAACGGAAGTAACTTCATTAAATGGGACGAGGTGAGGACACTGATTCCCCTTTAGTACTTCATGCAAAAAAAGCGAAGCGCAAGCTATTTTGATTATTATTTTGCTTTTTAATTTCATTTATTCTTTTATTTTATTTATTTTTGCAATGAATTCATATATTCTGGCGATGCAAGAAAATTCATCATTATGCTTTATTGAATCGAATCCAGTTGAAGTAAACAGGAGTGAGAGATAAAGAGGAGGAAATGTGCCATGTTGTCAGAAGTGTTTACTATGCATTTGTTGATTGGGCTTTGGCAGTAAGTACCTGTGGATTAGATGCCAGCAAGACAGAGAGGAGAGTGACTGTGTGTGTGTGTGTGTGTGTGTGTGTGTGTGTGTGTGTGTGTGTGTGTGTGTGTGTGTGTGTGTGTGTGTGTGTGTGTGTGTGTGTGTGTGTGTGAGAGAGAGCGTTCATGTGAAATGAAATCCAGTTTCTCTATTGCCACCTGTTGTTATGGGATCCATTAGAATGCATTCACTGTACTGCATGTGTGCTGTTAAATGTGTGTAAAGGACACAGGTGCAACTCCTCCAGTACCGTCATGTCTAACAGTCAAATGCGTTATTGCAGGTATTTGCGGAGTTGTGTGTGTGTGTTTGTTGGTGTTTTTTGAGTGTGTGTGTAGCTGTGTGCTTGCGCAGGGGACATGCGTGTCTTGGTATGCTGAAGTACGCAGCCCTGACAATGAGAAACGTGCTGTCCGGTTGCCATGGTAACTAGCATGGTAACCACCACCTAAACAGATCCGATGTGTGTGAGAAAGAATGGATTTTTGTTTGTGTGTTTGTGTGTGTAAATCAGTGTATTGAGTCATATTATATTATGAATCATACTTACGGAAGAACTAATCCAATATACTATTGAATCCATTCATCCTGTGTGTGTGTGTGTGTGTGTGTGTGTGTGTGTGTGTGTGTTTTGGTATTTGAATTTCTCCAACAAGAGCTGATCTTTATGAAAAATAGAATTGGTCGCCATGCCAACGAGTGACAACCAGGGATCTAGTTAACCATCTTCTGAGCTTTTTCTTCTAGTTTTTATTCTTCTGAATGTGGGTTGCGCCGATTTTGAGGAAAGCCGCTCGGACAGCGGAATCCATGACCTTTTCGTACGTACGCGAAGAAATATACAGAACTTCACAGGCACCGACATCTACACAAATATTTTAGCAGACTGTTTGGCCACAAGAGACCGAATGTGCACTTTTTCACGTGCTTCCTACAGTCTGTTTCCTTTCATGGAAAATGCAGATCTGTTTCTAATTTCTAAATATCCCCAAAGTTAATTGAAAAACACGATGCCTGGATCGCCAGCTGAGCAAAGCGGGCAACCGCCCAGGGTCCCCAGACACCCGCGGGCCCCAAAAGCCCCAGGTTTTCTCCGTATTATTTGGGTCTACATATTCGGATTAATCGTACATTGGTCATGACGTTTCACCATTGAAGTACTAGATCAACAAGGTTGGGTGCTCCACCCTCCATCTTGTGGCCCTGTCTTGTTGAGGGACTCTGTGTCAGTATCTAGTTTTAAGACCTTAACTCTTTTAGTTTATATGAAGCTCATTTGTCTTAAAGTTGTGTGTCATGAAATTGCTTCAGTTTTTCTGTGTCAAGTTCTTAACGCACAGAAAACCTCGGGCGAGGTAGTATTGCTCCTTTATAGGGGGACTATGAGGCTGCAACCAACAATTATTTTCATTATCAATGGTTTTGACAATTATTTTCTTTATTAATCAATTGATTGCTCAGTGTATAAAATGTTAGCAAATAGTGAAAAGCAGCATTTAGTATTAACATATTTAAATTGCTTGTTTGGTCTGACTAGCAGTCACAAACCCAAAGGTGTTGAGTTTACTGTCATAGACAACTGGGAAAACTAGCAAATATTCACATCTGGGAAGCTCATTTTTGCTTGAAAAAATGACTCAGGCGATTCATCAATTATCGAAATGGTTTCTGATTAAATCTCTGTCAAACATCAATTCAGTTAATCACCAGACATTTCAGCTTTAGAGCACTGGTTGGTTTCTGGGTACCTGAAGAAATACTGAAACTGTCATGTACAGAGGAGGTCAATACGGGCCCCGCAACATCTTTCGGTTAATCCAGCTGTGGAAAAACTCTATTCTCCTCTCTGTATAGTAACAAATCGGATCTTACATGTAATGATATGTGCTCTTCCCTAAAGCTAAAACCTGTTATGTTTTTAATGACATTGTCTCCTCCGGAAATATGACAGAATTGATAGTTTGTTCCAACGGCTTAAAACGGCCAACTGCCCGTTTATATTAATTACCAAAATGCGAACTAGAGGCTTAACACACAGTAAAAAAATAAAAATAAAAATATAAGTGTGGTGGTCCAAAGGATTCAACTTTGACTCACAGCCCTTCAACTGTCACCAGTGTTTTCTTTTAATTGTGATAGTGTTAGCTACCCAAACATTAGCTGTATACTTCAAGCCTAACACTTCAAGATGAATTTTAATTTTAACCATTAGCCAATGGTATTGCATGTGTTTTCAAACAGTATTGTTTTGTTTTGTTCTGGGGTTTTTTTTTTTTTTTTCAACTTGTCGACAGTAGCTGTCCACATGAACTCATCCTCTGAAACACATATTTCACATAAAGTGCAAAGGTTTTTCGCACTTTCTTTCCGCTGCCCCCAAGAAGCCAAAACATCAGTTATCAGTTAACAATGATCCACAGTGGATTTTTACTTTCTATGTAAACGACACTGCATTTTATTTTGTTTTTGATTTTTTTTTTTTTTTTTTTTTAGTTCATTATGTGGAGTAGAAAACATCAGTTTTTTGAAAGCTGTTTGCTGTTGTCATGATTTTTTGTTTCCTGTCTGTTTTCCCTTGGTTCCACCTGTCTTTCTCTTTAGGATCTGTCTACTGTTACTCCAGTGATTCTGTATGTGGATCCACACGGATTTTACCTCTACTGGATTGACCAAAACAAGGTTAACATACACATGCACACTGACACGTACACTGCCCTGAATTGCCATGGATATACATAGATCTACTGTATATCCTTGAGTGGCCAGATGACGAGGAACAAATTTAGCTTCATGCTAAAAAAAAAAAAAAAAAAAAAAAAGGTCAAGTTAATTGATAAAGTCCCAATTTGACTGATGAATGTGCAGATCATTATAATTTGGTATTGATTTAGACTCAAATCTGAGTTAAAGACCACTTATATTGGCTAAATGTATCTTTACCCTATTATTTTATGCACTCTACCTTATTAATTGACACCTGAAGAGTGAAGGTTACTGTTTTTTTGAAATCTCAATTTTAAATGACAATGGGCGCCAAATGCTCTCTGAATAATTTTCCATTTTCACATTTCAGCTAATAACATATTAGCTGAAATATACCAGAGCCACGGGCATTAGTTCCTTTCAACGGTTTAACCACTGTTGTGAATTTGCAGGTAATGGCTGCAGGTATCCTCTCCAAAAC